>NC_135323.1:536046-618546 GCF_048772815.1 Callospermophilus lateralis | reverse complement strand
TGGGCGTGGATCCAGAGATGCCTCCGGCCCCGTAGGTGAGCGAGGTGCCGCTGGGCCTTGTCTCCCCGCTCACAGATGGAAGCCGAGGCTCACAAAGGTTATGAGGGCCACTCGGCGAGAAAGGGATGGCTCGGCAGATGACTGTGATCACAGTAGCATGACCCCAAGGCTAGTCACAAAAGTCTGGTGGCTTTTTTTTTCGGTACTAGGGACCAAACCCAGCTACACCCCACCCTGTTTATTTTGTTTTCATTTTTATTTTGGGGTCCTACTAAATTGCCCAGGCTGACCTTGAACTTGCGATCCTCCAGCCTCAGCCTCCTGAGTAGCAGAGGTTACAGGTGTGTCCACCACGCCCAGCAGATGGGGGTCTCTCTAGATCCCAGCCTCGCCTTGCCCTGTCTGGGGCCACTCACTCGGGGGAGACCAGCCACCACGCTGTGAGGCTCCAGTGGAGAGGGTTTCCTGGTGCAGAGCGGAGGCCCGCAGCCAACAGCCAGGTGGGTGAACCTGCGCGGAGGCCAGCCTTCCAGTCAAGCCACGGAGGATGCCTGCGGCCCCTGCAGACGTCTTGACCATGACCCTGGGCCAGAACCTCCTGGAAAGCCGGTCCCAGACCCCTGACCACAGAAGTGTCCTTTATCTCAGTCAGGAGCCCACATCTCAGGGGCTGAAGACAGCGCACCGTGGGACCTTCCGAGCTCTGGCAGGTCAGCAGTTTGGTGCAAAGTCTCGGGGGCTTTAATCAAGGGGTTAATTTGTAGCCCAGGTCCCAGCTGAAGGGCTTGGAGGGGAAGCTCACTTCCGAGGTCACTCTTGGTCTTGGCAAAGCGTACTTCTTGTGGCTGCAGGACCGAGGTCCCAAGTCACCCCTTGCTGGCTGTCGGCTGAGGGTTCCTCTCTGCACCTCTCACCACGTGGCCCCCATTTTCATCCAGCCAGGTCGAGGGAACCTTTCCTGTGCCTGAGACCCCTGACCTCCTCTGTGGCACCCGACAGAGAAGACGCCCGTGACGCAGTGAGACCCGCTGGGTGGTGACCCTTTGGTCCAGTGGTGTGTGGCAAGCACGCCCTCATGTACGTGGCAGGGGGAAGCCAGGAGGGGACTGTTAGGGTTCACCTTCCCCTATCCCTGAGTGCTGGGGCCACTTGTTACACAGCAGTAACGAACATGCAACAGCTAGCGAGCTTTTCCCACATGGAAGTCCGTGACCTTGGAGTGGAGAGATCTAGAGATTCTTTGATCACTTCTCCCATCCATTTTTTTGTTGTTGTTCTCTACTTCCTTTGAATCAGAAGTGGCATTTTGTGGAAGTGACCCCTGACTCTCTGATCACTTCTCTCCTGTGTCCCCTCTTGGGGCCTCTCTGGGTGCCTCCTCCACCCATCTCCTAACTCGTCTCTTGCAGTTGGTTTCTACCATCGCCTCCCTAGTCCGTCCTCCCTACTCCCAAGGTTCCTTTTCACACGCCTCGTTCTTGTTTCAGAGATGTGACAGCTTCTATTTCCCCGAGGATCTTCTTTTTGGTCTTGTGTTTGAAGGTCTTTCTGCCCCGCGGGCCCTGTTTTCTCTCTGTCTGTGGATTCCTCCAGGTTCCAAGGCCTGCAGCTGAGGCGGAGATTGAAGAGCAGGAACTAAACGGAGGCTCCGTGTCCGTGGGCAGGTGTGGCCGCTCCAGATGACGGGCAGGACCCACGCCACACAGCAGTGTCCCCTGAGAGCATCCTGCAGCCACCTGCCTGGGGGTCCAGCACCTTCTGGGTCCAAGTGGGAAGTGAAGACAGTGGCCTCCCCCTGAGGGGGGCCTTTCCTTGTTAGCTGGACTCACTCGTCCTTGACTGAGCCTCTTTCTCCAAGCCCCGGCTCCAGCACGTCCTTATTTACACGGTTTTTTAAATTAAGGTGCTGTACAGATTCAAGGGCTGAGGGCATCCCAAGGAACCCCTTGGCACCCCCGATGCCAGGCGGTGGGCCACGCTCTCCCATCAGGTCAGTGAGCACCTACTGGGAGCCGGGCTGAACCTCCCTCGGAGTTCTGCTCCCCGGGGACATGGGCCACGTCGGCAGACGTTTCTGGCCGTACAATGCGGCGGATCTGCTGGCTCTGGGTAGGGGAGGCCAGAGATTCTGCTCACCGTCCAGCGGTAACAGGACCGGCCCCCACGGCAGAATGTCAGCCACCCCAAATGTCAGCAGTGTCCACGGTCAGGAAACCCTGTCCTGGGAAGTCGAAGGCCATTCCCTGACTCGGGACGAGCAGAGAACCCCTCGCTCCTCATCCCCTGAGCCGGGCTGGGCGGCAGCTCCTCCTCTTCACTGACCCTCTGCTGATGGGGACCCTGGTGGGCCAGCTCTGCAGGTCTGTTGGGGTGCAGCCCGCCGTGGGGGCGTCTGGGATGTGGCGGTGGCCGGTGCCCGCCTTCCGACCGGCCTGCTCCTCCCTCCCTGGTCTCTGGCAGAAGCCGCGGGGGCGTGAGCTGGCCTAGACCTGTGGCCCTGCCTGACGTTGGTCCCCACCAAGCCATGTGACGAGACCAGGCCACAAGAAAGAGGTTTCAACAAGCGTTATCGCTTCCTGGAACTTCGACTCGGCGACTTCCCCGAAGACCGGCTGTGCCTGGCGGGCGGCTGGGCGCGGGGACCAGGCTGCCCCTCCTCCGCCCCCCGCGTCCCACTACCTGGAAACGCCCCTGCGCCCAGGCCCTGCGCCTCGGGAGAGTCAGTCAGAGGCCCCTCCAGGAGCAGGGCCGGACCAGGCTGGCACCAGGGGTGCCCAGAAACCACCCCCCGGCCCCCCCGGCCCCCCGGCCCCCCCAGGAAGACACCCTGCGCATGAGTGATCACAGCGGCCTGAATTGGTCCCCGTGTTGCCCCCAGAGGAAGGGAACCAGCCCCCACCCTGTGCCCCCGCCCACCCGCAGGCACGACTTAGCAACCAGGCCCACAGACGGGGTGTCTGCCCCTGGGCCCCGGAGATCCAGAGAGAGGAGAGCGCCCACCTTGGTGCAGGTGGGGCGCCAGGACTCAGGCCCTGGACCCCAGCATCTCTGTGCGGCTGCGATGACCGTGGGACTGTCACCTCCTCAGCCCCAGGTGGTCCGCAGCCCGAGCTCCTGGCTGGGCGGTGGGTGCGGGGTCTGCGGAGGCTGGGGCTGGAGAGGACAGTCAGGGACAGACTCTTCCCGGGCTCTGCCGCGCGACGCTCCTGACTATCGCTGGGGGAGGGAGGCCCTGGGCCACGCGGGTCTGAGGCGGGTCTGAGGCGGGTCTGAGGCGGGTCTGAGGCGGGCTCTGGGTCTCAGGTCCCTCATGTGGACCGAGGGCAAGCAGAACCCATGAACTTGCCCACGTGCCCGGGAGGTGGCCCCAAAGCCAGCGATCCCACACGGCTCAGCCTCACATCCACCAGAAAAGTGGTTTCAAGAATCAAATCAGGCCACTGCTGGGCAGAGCTGGCCCAAGACCCGCACGTCAGACGCTGTCACAAAGAACAGCCCCGAGCTGTGGTGCCTTTCCACCTCCGGTCTCACGCCACAGGCCAATGGTGACAATGACGCTGAGGGTGACTGGTTCTCTGGCCTGCTGTCCTCTCGCCAAACCCACAGCCGAGGCCATCGGCTCAGCATGGACAGAGTACCAGGACGGGCGTGGTCAGCACTCGTGTCCACCGTGGCTCCTGGCACCGGCCTTGAGGGGCACGGTTCTGGGGCTCGGCGTCCGTACAACAAGGTCCCTGAGCCAGTCAGCGCTGTCCCTTCCCGTCCTGGGCACCCCAGCAGCACCGGCTCACGGCGGACCTCGAGTGACTGTCCCCTGTCGTACGGAGGCCAGAAGCCGCCCTGTAGCGGGGCCATCACCTCTTGACCCCCAACATGGACGCCACGCTGTCATCTTGAACTCCACCTTGGCCCTGCTCAGGGTCCTAAGGCCGGGCCCATCTGGGATCCCGAACCCGTGACCCCGCGGCGAGAAGCTGATTGGCTTCTTACAAAGGCCCCAGAAGACGGAAGGGCGGGTCTGAGTGAGCCAGAGCCGGTGGCACGTCACCAAGACGCCCAGCCGGGCGGGCTACGGCCGGCGCACTGGACAGTCCAGACAGCCCCAGACCCAGCTCGGCTCCGGGAGCCGCGTCGGCCCAGACCCTCCGGGGCCAGGGCTGGTCTGTGTCCCGGCCTCCGTGTCCTCTCCTGTGAGTGGGACGAGCCCCTCCCGCCCCCCGGGGCCAGGAGGGAGGAACGAGGCTCTGATCCTCGTGGTGCCGGGAGCACCCTGCCAGGGAGCCCGCGGCTGAGGCGCCCGCTGTCTCCCACCAGGGGGACGCGGCCCAGTCGCGGCAGTTTGGCCAAAGAAGGCGTGAGGGGAGGCTGGAGCTGTGTCCCCAGGTCCCCTGTGTGTCCAGTGTCATGCATGCTGACCACCCCTCCCTGACCACCCCCTCTCTGGCCTCCTCTCAGAGCCTTGGTTTTCCCATCCATGAAAACGGAGCAAGGCTCTGTGGATGGCGGAACAGCTGATGGGATGAAGGTCGCCCAAGGTCAACGCGGGGCCCTTCCAGTCCCCCTGGACTTGGTTTCTCGCTGATGGACTGGGGGGGGGGGATTCCCAGCTGGTCAACCAGTGACCTGGAAGGATGTGGACCCTCAGCTGGGTACAAAGTGGGTCATAAAGAACAGCGTTGCCTGGCCCAGAGGTGCCCACCCGTGAGCCCAGTGACCCGGGAGGCGGAGGCGGAGGGTGGCAGGTTCAAAGCCAGCCGCGTAGCCAGGCCCCGAGGACTCAGCAAGACCCTGTCTCCCAGGAAAACACCAAAAAGGTGGGGCGGGCGGCTGGGGTGTGGCTCAGTGGAAAAGCAGCCCCCGGTCGATCCACAGATTGTCAATAAGTGAACGAGGTGTCTTGTCTCCCAAAGAAACAGATGCGTGTCTGCAGGAACCAGGCTGGGGGTTCCGTGCACACACACACACACACACACACACACACACACACACGCACACGCGATCTCTTACTGTATATATACAGTATTTACTAGTGACACTATTAGTACTTTAAAAACTTTTTTTGGAAAGTCTAGCCAGGCATGGGGGTGCACACTTCTGATCCCAGCAGCTCAGGAGACGCCAGGCTGGAGGATCCCACGTTCAAAGCCAGCCTCAGCAACTTAGCAAGGCCCTGTCTCAAAAAATAAAATGGGCTGGGGATGTGGTGGGTGCCCCTGGGTCCGGCCCCTAGCACCTATGATAATAGTGATAGTAGTGATGATTCCGGTGTGGACCTGTACGGGTGTTGGGTGGGGGGAGGTGGTGGGAGGTCAGGGGGAATGTGAACTCTGTACTTTCCACTCAGTTTGGTGGGAAATAAGAGAGTCTAAGCCAGGCATGGCAGCCCACACCTGCAGTCTCAGCTACTCGAGAGGCTGAGGCAGGAGGATCTCAAGTTGAGGCCAACCTGGGCAACGTAGGGAGACCCTGTCTCAAAATCAGAAGGGCTGGGGTGCAGCTCAGTGGTAGGGCCCAGGAGGAAGGAATTTGGTTTGTTTCTCTCTGGGGTCCTGGGGACTGAACCCGGAGCCCTGCGTGTACTGGGCAAGTAGGGGCTCCACCACGGAGCCACACTCCCATCCCTGAATTTTAAAAATATTGTGGACTTTCCCCGCCCAAGGAAAAAAAAAAAAGCAAGTTATTAAGAGCAACCTTGAATCCTCTCTTGTGCAGGTTTGAAGGCTGCGTTCTGGCTGCTCCCCAGACTTTCCTGCGAGGCGCTCACGGCAGCCTAGGCCCTTGGCTTTTCCACACTAGACGGTCTCATTTGCATCTCACATGCTCTCTCTCCGTTCCAGCTAATGCTGATCGCCACTGCTCTGCGAACTGATTGTTCAGGACTCTGGATTGCAAGTGACAGAAACAGAGTTCAGCTAAGCATGATGGAAGGAGGAAGTCAGGAGGTGGGCTTCAGGCCTGGCTGGATGCAGGAGCTCACGTGGAGCATCAGAACGCTGTCTCCTGCCCTTTCTTTTCAGTTCTCTTTTCCCGTACTGTCCCGGGGCACTCTACCTCCGAGCCGCACCCTAGGCCGATTTGTTTTACAATATGAGATAGGGTCTAACTCAGTGGCCCAGGCTGTCCTTGGACTTGGGTTCCTCTTGCCTCAGCCTCTTGAGTAGCTGGGATAACGGCACAAGTCACTGGGCTCGGCTGGTTTCGACTTTCTGGGCACAGTGGACACACTGGCTGCCCGCAGGCCTTCATTCAGACACCTACTCTGAACAGACCAACGGAGAACTGGCCGGATCTGGCCAGGCCCCTCTGTGGCCTGGTGTTGTCACTGACCGCCCCTCAGGACTATAGAGCACTGGGTGGGACATCTCCCTGGGACCTAAGTGGCCGCTCACAGCACACCACTGCTTCCAGCCACCCACGTTTCATTCCTGCGGTCCCCGGCCCCCAGAAGGATGCCAGCCTGTGTTCCCAGGGCCACGGCCCAAGCCGAGGGCGGAGGCACTCTGGGATCCCAGCTCTGCCCTAAGGGCTGCGTGGCCTCTCTGGACTTTCCTTTTCCTCCTGAGGATGGACAAGGATCGAGATCATTCCTGTGGGTAGAATGGAGTCTGGGGCCCGGCCCAGGCAGGACTGCGTGCTGAGGATCTGGGGTCCTGCTTAGTGTCCTGCTGGGCGCCTGGTTGCTTTGTCTCTGCACTCCAGCTGCACAGCACTAGGCTTCTCTGAGCCTCCGTTTCTCTGCCTGCAGGAGACAGAAGCTGCCTCAGAGGACGGAGAGAGCACAGGTCCGCCCCAGAGGCCTCCAGGCCTCTGCTGAGGCTGTTCCCTCCGCCTGGGATGCTGTTCCCGCCGTGGCTGGCGTGCTCTGCCCCCACTTGTGCTCCTCGGGGACCTGGCCCCTCCCCACTTCTCCCACCTGGGCCACCTGGCTGAGGCCACATTGGGTGACCCAGAACCTTCAGCCTCCCTGAGCAGCTCAGCGGGCAGCCCCTGGCTGCAGCAGGCCCTGGGTCCCGGTGGACAGGGAGAAGAGTGACCAGAGCTTGCTGGGCTGCCCCAGCTCCAGCTGCAGCCTCTGGCCCTGCTGCCTCTGCTGGCAGCAAGCACCTGCGAGGAGGAGGACTTGGGACGGGGGAGGAAGTCCACGCGGCCTGGGCGGCTGATTTCTAAGAAAGTGGCTGGAGGACAGGAAGCCTGGGAGGGAGGTGCCGGCGGCTTTTGCTTTCATTTTTCTGGGCTGGAGCCCAGAGGTGTCTGTGGTGTGGCCGGGTCGGCTTCAGGGGGTCCAGAGGTCAGCCACCACTTCAGGACAGAACCAGGCGGGGAGCCCAGAGGTTCCCGAGGACCTGTGGCCCCAGCTCCCGGGCCACAGGGGCTGGAACAGCAGACATCCTGGGCAGGAGTCACCCCTGCACCTGCCACCTCCCCAGGCCACCGTCACTTCCCTGCCCGGGCTCCTCGCTCCTCACTCATTCATTCACTCACTCGCTTCTCTCCTTCCTCTCTGCCTCTCCCCTCTCCTCCCTCTCCCCTCCCCCTCCCCTCTCCATCCCTCTTCCCTCTCTCCATCCCTCCCCCCTCCATCCCTCTCCCTCTCTCCATCCCTCCCCCTCCCCCCTCCCCTCTCCATCCCTCTCCCTCTCTCCATCCCTCCCCCTCCATCCCTCTCCCCTCTCCTCCCTCTCCCTCTCCCTCTCTCTCTCTCTCTCCTCCCCCTCCCTCTCTCTCTCTCCCCCTCCCTCTCTCTCCCCCTCCCTCTCTCTCCCCCCTCCCTCTCTCTCTCCCCCTCCCTCTCTCTCTCTCCCCCTCCCTCTCTCTCCCCCCCTCCCTCTCTCTCTCCCCCTCCCTCTCTCTCTCCCCCCCTCCCTCTCTCTCCCCCCCTCCCTCCTTGGCTCAGGCAACCATCTGCACTCCGGGTAGGACTGTTTCCTTCTCTCTTTCTTTGTCAAAGTAAGTGCTCTGACAGGTGACCCTGCCCTCTCGTCCTCGCGTCTGGAGGACAGAAACCTCGTGCCACCTCACCAGGACTTCAGCGTGAGCCGAGGCAGCAGAGTTCAAGGGTGCTTCCCAGAGCAGGCGACGGCCGAGTTGGGTTTTGAAGGCTGCATAGGAGTTTGCCCAGTGAAGGGAAGACAGAGGACATCGAAGGCCTCCCCTTGGCCTGGGGAACCATGGGCACTGGGGACGCTGGGCACTGGGGTGGGGACAGGACTGAGGTGGGCCTCCAATCCGTGCGGAAGGCAGCATGTTCTAGGACCTGGCAGCAGAGAGGTCCCGGGTCCTGCTTCTTACTGACCGTGAGGCCACGGGCAAGGTGCCCGGCCTCTTCCGGATTCAGCTTCCTCGTCTGTAAAATAGACAACGTGGTGCCCTCGGGGCTGAGGGGCAGGGGAGGCTGGAGTCGAGAGCGCTGAGACCTGACATCCCAGACACCTGCGCAGGGGCCGGGCCACGCCCGGCCTCAGCTCCCCCATCCCCCTGAGGACAAAGGTGCTCTCCTCCCTGATCCCGCCCCTGCCTGGCTGGGGGAGCGCAGGCACCCCCCAGCTGGACTTGGAGTGGTTTCATTTTGACCCACCTTCTGGGAAACGTGGCCCTTCCTGTCATCAGGCTAGTGCGGAGGGGACTTGGCACAGGTTTCATTTTCAGTGGTGCAAGCTGGGGATGGGGTACAGGGCCAGCCTGCTCTGGGCTCATCCTGCCTTTTATTCAGCATGTACTTTGTGCTCAGCAGTTTAGAATCACTTCCTTTGATCCTCCATACCCTGTGAGCTCTGGATGCCTCACCCCTGAGTAAACTGGGACTCAGCCCATGACTATGTTGCAGTCTCACTGGGCAGTGTCTCCCCGGGCGTGGGACAGGGGCCCTGGAGGGTCCCTGTGTGCTGGTTTTAGGTGGAGGGAGGAGACATCTTTGTAAACCCCCCACCTCCTGGGTGAAATCGCGACTCCCTGTTTGCATCCTTGGGCTGGAGTGAGGCAGCAGGTCTGCTGTTGGGGCTCCGGTCTTAGCCTAACCCTGGATAATATCTTCTCGTTCTCTTTCTCTCTCCAGCCAACCTACAGCAGACCTGCCCAGACCAGAGCCAGGCTCAGTCTCCAGCTAGAGCTTTCCGATGGTGTCTGGATTTCACTGCGTTAGATTGTCTCTTGCTGGTCCAGGTGACACACACTTGTCATCCCAGCGTCTCAGGAGCGGAGGCAGGAGGGTTGCAAGTTCAAAGCCAGCCCCAGCAACTCAATAAAGCCCTAAGCAACTTAGCAAAGCAAGATCCTGTCTCAAAATAAAACATAAAAAGGCTAGAGATGCTGCTCAGTGGTTAAGCACCACCAGGTTCAATCCCTGGAGCCAAAAAAATCGGTCACCTCCCATGGCAGGAGATCCCACCTCCTCGAGCAAGATAGTGATGACATGGAATGTACGGACGGAACCAGATGACCGGAAGAAGATAGTGACCAGAAACAGAACAGCTGGTTCTTGGGAAGACCTGGGAAAAAGTCATGAGAATGGAGTCTGAGCAGCCTCCGCTTAGAGATCCACACGCACGAAGGACTGAAAACCGAGGCCTTGGCTTAGAGCCCCCGACTCGCCACCATCACCTGCCATGTGGCACCTGGCATGGCATTTAGTTGATTTCACAAAACGAGGACAGCAGTGCCCACACCTGTAGCCTACGGTGCTCATGAGGATTTAGCAGAACAATGCCTGGCGCCTAGTGCGCATTTGGCATGACTAGGCGCGTGGCCTCTGCTGTTACTGGCAAAGTGGAAAGTCCAGAATGGGACCGGGTCGGCTGACTCCATGGCTGAGCTGATCCAGAGGCACCTGGGCAGCCGGGGGTGTGAAAGCCGGTCATCGGGACATCCCTAGATCTGGGTGGGAGGCATTCATTTCCTTTCTACTCAGTCAACCTTGGGCAGCAGGTATACAAATGGAGCCTAATCCTTGTTGTATGAAGTAGGCCACTATAGTCACATAGGGGGCAGGTCCAGAAGTCAAACCCAAGGGCTAGGTCCCTCTTTCTGCTCCTCCGTGCGGCCTCCCGCAGTGACCCGTGGGTGGGAGGGGTCTCTTGGAGGCAGGTGCGCTTGGCTGGTCCCTCGGCTCCTCAGGCCTCCGGTCGCCCCTCCCAGCGGCAGCCATGTGTGGGAGGGCACGATGTCTCCCTAACAGGCCCCTGCAGGTCCCGGGAGGAGCCAGCCCTGACTGTCCCCACCCAGCCCTGCCCTTGCAAGGGTCGTCTGTCTGGCTCCTACTTCCGGTCCCGCTCACCCCGTCTGCCTCTGTGGCCCCTCAGGCTGCCGGCTGCCCAGGTCCCACTCCCCAGGGTTCTCTCAGCAGCCTGCAGCTCTCGAGGCTGGACGGCAAGGGCCGCCTTGAGTGAGTTCCCAGCCTGTGCCGCGGGCAACGGGCAGGGGTCTGCGGCTCTGGACAGCTCCCGTGTGTCCCAGTGCTGGGAACCCAGAAGCCCCTGGGCTCACACCCTGGCACCAACCTTACCTTTCTGAGCCTGTCTCACTACACAACCTGGGCCAAGTGGTCACACCCATTAGGTGCTCAATAAATGGCTCTGCTTGAAAACAGCGCCATGCAAGAGCCACAAAGCAGAGACGGCACATCCTGATTAATGGCAAAGTGTGTGAACTTCTTCTTCTCTTTGACATCCCAGACACCTGTGCAGGGGCCAGGCCACACCTGGTCCTCAGCTCCCCCATCCTGAGCCAGCGATGGAGCCACTCTGAGGCCAAAGGTGCTCTCCTCCCCTGATTGAACCCAGGGGCACTGGACCACTGAGCCACACCCCAGCCCTATTTTTATTTTATTTAGAGAGAGGGTCTCACTGAGTTGCTCAGCACCTCACTTTTGCTGAGGCTGGCTTTGCACTCATCCTCCTGCCTCAGCCTCCTGAGCCGCTGGGATCACACCTGATATGTGTGTTGACTTTTAATGATCCTTTATTTAATCTTGCCCACCAGGTGGGAAGTTAATCTCCCGTCCAGGCGAGGAAAACAGGTTCAGGACTTAAGGACTGAGTGAGCTGGAGCAGGCAAGTCAGCACAGACCTGAGCAGACAGAAACTCTCTTTGGTCTCTGGGGACTGAAGGGCACAGGGGAGGGCCTGCTCTCATGGCCTTGGCCTGGCACGACCTTGGGACATGCCCTTTCTGGGTCTCCTGAGAACCTCGAGATCCGAGAAGCCTGGACGCCCTGGGAGGCCTCGGGGCCAAGGGGAGGCCCAAGAGGCCCAGGGCAGCCGATCGCTGCCCAACAGAACAGAGCCGAGCAGGGCGCAGCGTGGTCCTGGCCTGCCGTGCAGTGACCGCTCGCTCTGCACCTGGCGCCGGCCCACTGACCAGCATGTGCGAAGCCCCGAGGCAGGAGGTGAGCGCGCGGGGCAGGGCGACGCCGGCCTCTGGACCCAGCCGCAGGGCGCTTTTCCGAGCCTTGGAGGGCAGTGGCGATGCCTGACCCCCCCCCCCCCCCCCCCCCGTGCCGGGACAAATAGGGCCTGGGGAGGAGGTACTGGGACCTCGCAGGCATCGTGCAGGGCCAGGGTTGGAGGAGCAGCGAGCGCCCACCTCGGGAAGTCGTCCCTGTGTGAACTCGGTGCTCCCCTCTGAAGACCCTCGAGAGGCCCCGGGTCAGGCCCAGCCCAGGGGGTGGATTTCGGGAGGTCCCGAGCCCGGGGAAGGCTCTGGGTGACGTCCGGGGGCCTGGGGATGCAGAGCAGGCCTCGGAGGGCACTGGCCTCACCCCCCTGCCAGTCCATCCATCTCCTTTCAGGTCCTTCCCAGAGGGCGAGTATCCTCTAAGAAGCCCCTCACTGGGAGGGGCCATCCTGAGGCCTGCGGAGCCCCTGTCCCACGCTGGGTCCAGCGTCCTTCAGGCCAGGTCCTTGGCTTTTCCTGATTGGCTGGAGCTGAGGGGTGTGGCCAAGAGTGATCCCCACCTGCCACCGTGGCAGCAAGCTGCGCCCACCCCAGTCCATCCCCACCGCGGCTGGAGGCCTGGTCACAGCGTCAAACTCCACACGGGCACCCTGGGCAGGGGCACTTCCAGGCCACCTTCCTCCACTCGGCCTCCCTGCCCGGCCTCCCTTCTTGACGGAACTCGTCCCCTCTGCCTGCGGCAAAGGCCTCGGATCTCCACTGCCTGCCTCCTGCCTGTCATTCCAGGCACAATTTCAGGGACATCCCCGAGGAGCGACAGCTGCGGCCACTGTCTGCCGCCTGTTTTCATCTGAGCTCTGACGCTGCTTGGAATGTTCTAGCCCCTGGACTTCACATTCAGTTGTTTACATCCGAGGTCCTGCATGTGGCTACCAGCAGGGACCAGATGCCCTCTTCCGGGAACCTTGGGGCACTTCCTGGGACACAGGAAGCGCCCAGTCTGTCTGATGTGACCTCCACAGTCATGCAGAGACCGAGGAGCACCTGCTGCTGGCCAGGTTCTGTGCCCAGGGCTTTCTGTCCAGTGCCTCAGGGAAGAGGCTTGGCTCCCCTCCTGAGCGGTATGGGACCTGCTCCTGAGGTTGGGAGGAGGAACCAGCGGAGGCAAGCCCAGAACACGCATTTCCAAGGGATCCTCCCCCTCCGTGTTGAGGATGGGACACACCTGGCCCAGTTCTGGCCACTGCTTTGGAGCTGTGTCACCTCTAGTAGGTGCCTTGTTGGTGAGATGGGGTCAGGGTACAGCTCAGGGACGGCTTCAAGGACAGCCAGAGGCACAGGTGCCCACCTGAGGGGCCTGCCCCACACCACCCTGCTGGGTGCCCGGGGCCAGGAGGACTCGGGCCCCTGGCCGGCTGCACACACCCCAGCCTGCTCTCACTTTTCTTTCTTGACATTGACGTAAGTGCTGCTGAATCATGAAGCTGAGGTTTGAGAGTGAGATGGAGAATCTGCCCCGCCGGGAAGCCACATGGCGAGCCCACACACACACACACACACACACACACACACACGCCTCCCCCAGAGGTGTCTGCGCTGGATTTCAGTCCCACGCTGCCTGGTGCCTGGCGTGCAGCTCCCTGGGGCTTTTAGGTCACTTTACATATGTTAGTTAAGGATTTAAAAAATGACTCATAAAGAGAAGGGGCCAGGTCCGGAGATTCTGAGCGGCGGGACCTTGGCTCCTGGCTGGGCTGCTTCAGGTTTTGTAAGGAAATGGGCTTGTGTATCCAGAACTTGTGTAATGGGAAGATGATTTTTAAACTTTTTCCAAGGTAGGAAAAAACCCTCAGCAGATGGTAAACTACCTGCCACTTCACCCCTGTTCAGATGAGGGCCGTTTCCTCATTTGCAAAATGGGGATGTTACCGTGACTGAAATCAGAAGGCTTTATAAATAGGTGACCAGGGGGCTTGGAATGGGCCTCCCGTGAGTGCTATATATAACTGGCAGCAGCTGCTGCTGTTATCATTACTGCAACTGTGAGGTCCTGGGGTGCCTAATGGTCCCCAGCCTCTGGAGCAGTACTGAACTGAACGGGCGCAGAAAATCTGGCTCCCCACTTCTGCTGCCCGCTTTGCCCGTCAGAGCTGGCTTTCCCCTCTGCAGAGCGGGGCAGGGGCTCCTGACTCCTGGGCAGAGAGCACCGGAAGGGGTCCACAGGTTTGTGGTCATTGCTAGTAGCATTACCTGACCCCCAGCATGACCACCTTGGGGATTTACCCCTTTCTCCAGGCACTGCCCAAGGTGGACAGGGGACGGAAAGACCAAGGAGAGGCCTTTAGTAACCCAGCAGGGCGTGAAGGGCAGGGGATGGTTTAACAGATTGAGAAAAGGTAGCCATCTCTTGGAGGTGGAGACATCGCCTCCTCCCCTCCCAGCCCCTATTTCAGAATGAGTGGCCACAGCTCCGGGAGGTGAGGTCACACGTCTTGCCCCCCACCTGAGGACTGGAGCCCTCTTAAGGCCTGGACTGCCCCAGCTCCCCAGCCACCCAGTTAATTTACTGTTGCACTTTCAAGCCTGAAAGGTATTATTAATATTAGGACGTCCATCACAAGCCCGTCCGAGACCGCTTAGCCCTGACCAGGTCACTGTGCCACGGGTGGTGCACCCCAGTTCCCGCACGGCCCATCTGCCAGCAGCGGCAGACACAGGGGCCATAAAGCCCACGTCCTGGGCTCCTCCTGGTGTGTGGCTGGCCCCGAGGGCCTGCAGCAGCCTCCCTCCCTGCTGGCCTCCAGGCTTCGCAGAAGGCTGCCCATTTTAGAGGCAGAAGCTGAGGCCCAGGGAGGCAGAGGGAAATGCCCAAAGCCACCCGCGGGGACCTTTCTGCCACCACAGACCACAAAACCTCTCTCTGGCTCTACGCTGTGTTGTTCACCAAAAAGTACACCAGACAGAACAGGGTGGGAAGAGGGAGCCAGACCCAACCCCGCGTCCCCGTGATCCCATCTGAAATACGTCTCCCTGTGCTGAGTTTCAGAATGGGCCACTCCTTCCAAAACTCATGGAGCGCCCACCCCAGCCCCACCCTCTTCCTGGAAGTTGTGGTCATAGAAGCAAAGAAATCTCTCTTCCATTTTGAGCAGATTCCACTCGGACAGCCAAAAAGGCCGGAGTGACATCTCTAACACAGGAATGGCCACAGCAAGTGCACTCCTCCCTGGGTCTTCTCCTCTGTAACATGGGGACAGAGCAGCTCTGAATTCACAGGGTCGTCTCTGCAGGATCAAGTCAGCGGAGCATGAAACGCAGAGTAAAGAACTGGCACACATTAAAAGCCCAATGTGAGCTGCCATCTTACTGGACACACCAAAACTAGACCAAAGAGCGCTGTCCCCCACTGGCCTCCAATCTAGAGCGACAAGGACGGCTGGAGGGCCCTCTCCCTGGCCCTGCCGAGAACCCAGGGCAACTTCTGGCCAAAGCACACGCTCCACAAACCGTTTTTTTTTTTTTTTCTTTAAAAAAAAACTTTCATAATAAAGTTTATTATCTAAAGTGGCTGTAAAAAATATAAAATAGGATTCTGCACAGCAGAAAAATAAAGCCAGAGACCCTCCCCAACCCCTGGTTTGTGCAAAGATACATATATGTAAACATGAAGAGGTAGGAGGTGCGAGTTCAGGTCCTGGCTTCAGACAGTTAAGCTGGGGGACCCAGAGGGAGCACCAGGAGGAGGAGCGCCCCCCGACAGGTGGGGAGGGGTCTGCGGCCTTGTCTCCAGCCAAGAGCGGGAGGCTCCTCGCCCCCCACACCCACTCCCTCCAACCCAGGCGGGGAGGGCACCCATAGGGTTCCAGGCAAATAATAATAATTAATCATAGAAAATAATAAGGCGCCCAGTTAATGCTGCCCGCGGGCAGGCGCGGCCGGTCAGATCTGGAAGGGGAAGGAGCTCAGGTAGTCCCGGAGGACGGGGTTGAGGGGGATGCGCGCCAGGTTCTCTCGGCCCACGGTGGCCACGATGCGCTGGCGGCACAGCTCCTGCAGCGGCCGCACGCGGCGCTGTCGCAGCGGGGCCCCCAGCATGCGGCGCGGCGCGGCCACGTAGTGCTCCAGCAGCTCAAAGAGGCAGTCGAAGCTCTCGCGGCTGCCGTCCAGGTGGAAGCGGCCGGCCTGGAAGTGCACACGGATACTCGTGGGTCCCGAGGCCATCTTCACGCTGAGAGCGAAGAAGCAGTTCCGCTGGCGGCTGTCGCGCACCAGGAAGGTGCCCACCGGCTCAGCGCGCAGCCGCTCGTGCGCCCCGTGCACGCTCAGGGGTCCCCAGTAGAAGCCGCAGGCGTCGAGGAGCGCGCTGGCGCGCGTGATGCGCCGGTAATCGGCGTGCGAGCGGAACGTGCGGAAGTGAGTGTCGCCCGGGGCCGGGGACGGGGCCGGGCAGGGCCGCGGGCGCGCTGGGGCCGCTGACGAGGAGGAGGAGGAAGAGGACGAAGGCTCTGGACGCCGTCGGGACTCCGCTGCCGTGGAGATTGCATTGTCGGCTGCCACCTGGTTGTGTGCTACCATCCTACACGAGGGGCCAGCCGGAGGGGTGGGCCATAGCGTCCAGGGGTGCGCTGATGGGGGAGACAGGCAGTGAGCCGGGGGCCTGGGCGGGGTTGGGCAGGTGAGGAGTCGCGAGGCGGATCGGGAGTACGACCCCAGTGGGTCTTGGCGGGCTCCTCTGGGAAATGGGCTCCTCCGTCCGCGGAGCCCTTCCAGGCAGGTGAGGACCGAGTCCAGCCTCCGGGTCGCTTGGAGACGGGGGCGTGGAGAGGTGCCCAAGAAAAGCCGGCCCCGACTCCGGCTGCCTGGCCCGCGGCTCCCCGCCCCGCGGCCGCCGCCTGCTGGCCAGGCCGGGGACAGGCGCCCGGTCCCGGCGATTCGGGCAGAGGCAGGAGAAAGGCTGGGTGGCGGGAACCCCGCGCGCGGGGGGCGGCCTGGGTGGGGCCGGCGGGGGTCTGGGGCGTGGCAGCGGCGACTCCACCACGCAGACCCCGAGGGCTCCCCGATTCCCGGCTGCCCTCTCCTTCCCTCCCTTCTCCTCCCGCCTCCTTCCTACTGCCCGTCTCACCTGGCGGCGGGGCGCGGGGCGCCGCAGGCGGGGCGGCAGGGGGGCTCCGGGGCGGCTCTCGCGCATGCTCCGGGGCCGGGAGCCGTGCAGCTGCCACGGCCGCAGCTCGCTCTGCTGGTGCCCGCCCCTGCACCAGGCTTTTAAACCGGCTTGGAGGCGGGGCCCGCGCGGGAGGCCCCGCCCCCGGGCCCCGCCCCCCGGCGCCGCTTTCGGTTTCTCTTTCCCGGGTGGCGCCTGGCACTGGCGCCTGGGACCGTTTTCCCACCTTCTGCGGGACCCGCTTGAGGGAGGGCTCTACCCGACTTCTCCTGGCACCTGTCCTAGCGTCCCTGCGTCGAGGGCTCTGGCTCCGCCCCCCAACTTCGGGTTCCTTCTCCGACGCCCCTGCAGACCTGACGCCCGCTCTTTCTTGCCCCTCTCCTGGGTCCCAGACTTCTGCAGCCAGGCCCTTTAGGACGCCCCGAGTGACTGACGCGCCTTCTCCCCTCCAGGTGTTTCTGCTCCACCCGGGAAAGCGCTCTGCCCTCCCCTCCCCTCCCCTCCCCTGGACAGAACGCTCCCGGAAGCCCCCTTAGGTCCCCCAAGCCCCTACCCCAGCCCTGCGCCCTCCAGCACCGCCTCCACCGTCCAGCCCACCCCGCGGTCCGGGAGCCTCGGCCGGCCACCCCGCTCCCTCCCGGCTGGCCGCTCTGCCTGGCCGCTCTGCCTGGCCGTGGCTGGGGCTTCCCAGGAAGCAGCGGCCAGCCCACAGGCTTCCGCGGAACCCGGGCGGCGCGGGAGGGGCCGGCACTCGGGCAGAGTTCCTCGGAAGCCGGGCGGGGCCGTGGAGGGCCGGCGGCCTCCACCCGCGTGCCCTGCGCCCTACTGCGCGGCGGCCGGAGAAGTGAGGCCGGGGAGAGGCACATCTCCCCGTTTTTATTTTGGGGCGAGGACCGCCGGACACCTCCAAAAGAGCCCAAAGAGAAAATGGTACCTTCTCAGATGCAGCGATTCCCGACCCCCCGCCCCTCGCTTCCTTCCCCCCGCGTACCCTCTGCTGCTCCAGCCAGCATCTGCCCTCCAGGCCCTCGCCTGCTCCCGCCCTTACACACCCGCTGGCCAGGACTGTCACCCCCAGGTGGCCTTAGGCTTCTGTTCCAGGGGGAAGGCCATGGAGTTGCCAGGGTGGCGTTCTTGAATGAAGGAGTGGGGAGCCCCGGAGTCAGGAGTCCCATGAAAGACTCCTCCGTGGTCTGAAGGGCTTGGTGAGCCGCCTCACACTGGCACACACTGCCCTCTGCAGTCCAGCCTGGGCAGCTCCTCGGGCAGGTCCTCCTCGTCCCCCTGCCCCCAGACTGCCTCGGTTCTCCCAGCCCAAGCCCTCGGCCTCATGTTTCCTTCTAAGTGAAGGGGGTGACCCAGAAACTAGCTTGGCTGGGGGCCCCACCAGCTCCTTGAACTTGTATGTGGCCAGGGCTGGGTGCGGCCATCCTTGGACTGGCCTTGTACAAGGGGTGAGAGGAGATGCAGAGCCACCAGGCCTGTGCCACAGGCCAGGGCTGTGGTCATCCCAGAGATGTTGGTTGGGTACCTGCTGCCAGGGGGGACCCTCGGTGGGTCATGGAGTAAAGACTAAGTAATGGTGAAAAGCCAGACTTGGAGCCCAGACGCTCTTCCCGCTGGGCCCTTCTAGCCTGCCTGGAGCATCGGTAGCTTTCTGCCTTCTGCAAACCCCTTCAAGGTTTGGGGTGGGGGTCGGTGAATGACTGTAGGTCGGGCTTGCAACTTCTCCTGATGTAATGGAGCGCCCAGTAGGTGCTGTTCGCCTGAGGGTGCCTGCAGGTAAGCACATGGCTTTTGTGGCTTTCTCCTCCGTGTCCCTTCTAGAAGCTCTAGCCCAAGGAGCCCAGGACAGAAGGGCACAGTGAAGGGGAGGAAGGGTGCCTCGGGGTTCAGCAGGGGTTGCCAGGCAGAGGGTAGCACCCCATCTCACTTGTGCTGGACTGGATGGTCCTGGCTCATTGATGACAGGCTGGGCTGGCGCCTGCAGGACTGGCCTCCCCGGTGCCCATCTCCTTAGCACACCTCTGGGCAGAGGGAACCCAGAAACTGCTGATTGGTTGCCTCAGTGTTACTTGGGAGACCACCCCTCCCCATGCCCATGACTGTCACCCCCATTCCTTTGATGATCTGCTGGCCCAAGCGGGCTGGGTGCTAAATGCCCCACGGTTCTTAAGCCACTGGATTGGCACAGTGATGCTGTCTGCCCATTTTGGAGATGTGGAAACTGGGACTCGGGGCAAGGCACGCAGTTCAGAAAGGGCAGAGCGGGGCTTCGTGCCCATGGTGGGTGACCCCTCGTTCCTGGCCCCCATTCCTGGTGATCTCCATCCTCCAACCAGCAGGCTCCCCAGCAGGGACCTGTCTTAGCCACCAGTGACATCCAGCTGAGTCCCGGGCTGTCCCTGAAGAGTGGGACAGGCCTGCAGGCTTCCTCCATCCCTCCATTCGTCAGCGTGGGGAGGCGCCAGGTCTCGCGGCTCAGACTCCACCTCCCTCCATGGCTTGGATCCGTTTCCTGACCCCTTCCTCCACCCTCCCCGGGTTGCAAGTCCACAGTGAGTCAGGCAGGGTCCCTGGGTGCTGCTTCTCATCACAGCTATCAGTGACAGTTATATTGCTTTCGTTTTGTGTTCTGAAATCCTGAGTTTCAAAATGAAACCAAATCCAGATACAGAGAAGAAAAAGAAACATGCTGGTGGAGGAGCCTCCGACCCTGGAGGGCTGGGTCCGGGCTCACAGGAAGCCCCAGCAGGAAGCCCTTAGGTGCTCAGACTCCACAGTTCACTGGCCTGCTCTGCCCAGCTGTGTGTCCTGGAGTAAGTGACCTGCCCTCTCAGGACTCCATTTCCCTCATCTGCAAAATGGACCTCAGAGAGTAGCAATGCACACAAAGTCCAGAGCAGGAGCAAGGCACAGAGTGACTGGCTCAGTGACTTCTTGTCACAGGGCACATGAGAGACCTGTGTCCGCGACTCGTTGGCCACAAGTTCGTGCCACTCCCTGCCTTGGCTCAGAAGCGAGGGCCAGCCAGCAGCTGCGGGAGTGGAGGTCCCGCCCTGGAGCTCGGTTTTCAGTTTCTTTTTCCATCTCTGCAGCACTCTGCTGGGAAGGGCAGCTGCTGGTCAGGGTGTGCAATTCTGAAAGTACCGTGGGTCCCAGTGCCCCCTGACCTTCCTCCAGGGCATGGGTCAGCAAGGTCCTATGGGAGTCTGTGCCGCGGAGCCCCGCGCTCTGGCCGAGGGCATGCACTGCTGTTTGTATACATCTGTCACTTCATAAGTGAGTGGCATAGGGCGACCTTCTTACTTCTCTGGGTCTCAGTGTCCTCACGGGGCAAGGGCAGATGTGGCTCATGCTTCCCATGTTCACAGATGTTTACTGAGCACTTCCTGTGTGCCAGGCACGGGGAGCTCAAGAGTCTCCAAGTAGACCTTGGGGACATGGTGAGGCTAACTTCAGATCACACCAAGTCCCTGCAGGAAATAGGGAGAGGGAGGTGACCAGGTGTTTGTGGGTGAGAGAAGCAGTGAAGGGAAGCCTCTTGGGGTGGTGGCACAGGCATTGGGTCACTCTAAAAGCAGAGTGAAGAGGACCCAGGAGGAGGGTCTCGCCCATGCAAAGGCCTGTGTGGAGTGACTGACAGGCTCGAGGCCCACAAGGACGTGGGTGCAGTGGATGCAAGGCCAGGAGTCGGGAGGGGTTCCAGTAACGCCCCAGAGGCCTGCTAGGACAGGCTGCAAGGAACCCTCTGGCTGCTGACCCTTGTACCCCAGGGGCTGTGAGACCCTGCCTGACCCCTGAGGTGCCTCTGCCCCAGCCTGAAATGGGAGCCAGACAGTCCTGGGGGCCAGGGGCGGGGGTCTCCTGCTGTGGAGAGAGTGCTGCTGGGGGGGGGGGTCTGCAGTGAATTCTGGGTCTGCTGTCCTGGGGGGGTCTCCTGCTGTGGAGAGAGTGCTGCTGGGGGGGTCTGCAGTGAATTCTGGGCCTGCTGTCCTGGGGGGGGTCTCCTGCTGTGGAGAGAGTGCTGCTGGGGGGGTCTGCAGTGAATTCTGGGCCTGCTGTCCTGGGGGGGGTCTCCTGCTGTGGAGAGAGTGCTGCTGGGGGGGTCTGCAGTGAATTCTGGGCCTGCTGTCCTGGGGGGGGTCTCCTGCTGTGGAGAGAGTGCTGCTGGGGGGGGGTCTGCAGTGAATTCTGGGCCTGCTGTCCTGGGGGGGTCTCCTGCTGTGGAGAGAGTGCTGCTGGGGGGTCTGCAGTGAATTCTGGGCCTGCTGTCCTGGGGGGGGTCTCCTGCTGTGGAGAGAGTGCTGCTGGGGGGGTCTGCAGTGAATTCTGGGCCTGCTGTCCTGGGGGGGTCTCCTGCTGTGGAGAGAGTGCTGCTGGGGGGTTCTGCAGGGAATTCTAGGCCTGCTGTCCTGGGGGGGGCTCCTGCTGTGGAGAGAGTGCTGCTGGGGGGGGTCTGCAGGGAATTCTGGGCCTGCTGTCCTGGGGGGGGTCTCCTGCTGTGGAGAGAGTGCTGCTGGGGGGGGGGTCTGCAGTGAATTCTGGGCCTGCTGTCCTGGGGGGGTCTCCTGCTGTGGAGAGAGTGCTGCTGGGGGGGGTCTGCAGTGAATTCTGGGCCTGCTGTCCTGGGGGGGGTCTCCTGCTGTGGAGAGAGTGCTGCTGGGGGGGTCTGCAGTGAATTCTGGGCCTGCTGTCCTGGGGGGGGTCTCCTGCTGTGGAGAGAGTGCTGCTGGGGGGGGGGTCTGCAGTGAATTCTGGGCCTGCTGTCCTGGGGGGGTCTCCTGCTGTGGAGTGAGTGCTGCTGGGGGGGGGTCTGCAGTGAATTCTGGGCCTGCTGTCCTGGGGGGGTCTCCTGCTGTGGAGTGAGTGCTGCTGGGGGGGGTCTGCAGTGAATTCTGGGCCTGCTGTCCTGGGGGGGTCTCCTGCTGTGGAGAGAGTGCTGCTGGGGGGGGGTCTGCAGTGAATTCTGGGCCTGCTGTCCTGGGGGGGTCTCCTGCTGTGGAGTGAGTGCTGCTGGGGGGGGGTCTGCAGTGAATTCTGCGTCTGCTGTCCTGGGGGGGTCTCCTGCTGTGGAGTGAGTGCTGCTGGGGGGGGTCTGCAGTGAATTCTGGGCCTGCTGTCCTGGGGGGGTCTCCTGCTGTGGAGAGAGTGCTGCTGGGGGGGGTCTGCAGTGAATTCTGGGCCTGCTGTCCTGGGGGGGTCTCCTGCTGTGGAGTGAGTGCTGCTGGGGGGGGTTCTGCAGGGAATTCTGGGCCTGCTGTCCTGGGGGGGGTCTCCTGCTGTGGAGAGAGTGCTGCTGGGGGGGGTCTGCAGTGAATTCTGGGCCTGCTGTCCTGGGGGGGTCTCCTGCTGTGGAGAGAGTGCTGCTGGGGGGTTCTGCAGGGAATTCTGGGCCTGCTGTCCTGGGGGGGGGTCTCCTGCTGTGGAGAGAGTGCTGCTGGGGGGGGTCTGCAGGGAATTCTGGGCCTGCTGTCCTGGGGGGGTCTCCTGCTGTGGAGAGAGTGCTGCTGGGGGGGTCTGCAGTGAATTCTGGGCCTGCTGTCCTGGGGGGGGGTCTCCTGCTGTGGAGTGAGTGCTGCTGGGGGGGGGTCTGCAGTGAATTCTGGGCCTGCTGTCCTGGGGGGGGGTCTCCTGCTGTGGAGTGAGTGCTGCTGGGGGGGTTCTGCAGGGAATTCTAGGCCTGCTGTCCTGGGGGGTCTCCTGCTGTGGAGAGAGTGCTGCTGGGGGGGGGGTCTGCAGTGAATTCTGGGCCTGCTGTCCTGGGGGGGGGGTCTCCTGCTGTGGAGTGAGTGCTGCTGGGGGGGGTCTGCAGTGAATTCTGGGCCTGCTGTCCTGGGGGGGGGGTCTCCTGCTGTGGAGTGAGTGCTGCTGGGGGGGGTCTGCAGTGAATTCTGGGCCTGCTGTCCTGGGGGGGGGTCTCCTGCTGTGGAGAGAGTGCTGCTGGGGGGGGGTCTGCAGTGAATTCTAGGCCTGCTGTCCTGGGGGGGTCTCCTGCTGTGGAGAGAGTGCTGCTGGGGGGGGTCTGCAGTGAATTCTGGGCCTGCTGTCCTGGGGGGGGGTCTCCTGCTGTGGAGAGAGTGCTGCTGGGGGGGTCTGCAGGGAATTCTGGGCCTGCTGTCCTGGGGGGGTCTCCTGCTGTGGAGAGAGTGCTGCTGGGGGGGTCTGCAGTGAATTCTGGGCCTGCTGTCCTGGGGGGGTCTCCTGCTGTGGAGAGAGTGCTGCTGGGGGGGGTCTGCAGTGAATTCTGGGCCTGCTGTCCTGGGGGGGTCTCCTGCTGTGGAGAGAGTGCTGCTGGGGGGGTCTGCAGTGAATTCTGGGCCTGCTGTCCTGGGGGGGTCTCCTGCTGTGGAGAGAGTGCTGCTGGGGGGGGTCTGCAGGGAATTCTGGGCCTGCTGTCCTGGGGGGGTCTCCTGCTGTGGAGTGAGTGCTGCTGGGGGGGGTCTGCAGTGAATTCTGGGCCTGCTGTCCTGGGGGGGGGTCTCCTGCTGTGGAGAGAGTGCTGCTGGGGGGGGGTTCTGCAGGGAATTCTAGGCCTGCTGTCCTGGGGGGGGCTCCTGCTGTGGAGAGAGTGCTGCTGGGGGGGGTCTGCAGTGAATTCTGGGCCTGCTGTCCTGGGGGGGTCTCCTGCTGTGGAGAGAGTGCTGCTGGGGGGGGGTCTGCAGTGAATTCTGGGCCTGCTGTCCTGGGGGGGGGGGGTCTCCTGCTGTGGAGTGAGTGCTGCTGGGGGGGTTCTGCAGGGAATTCTGGGCACTGGATGAGGGAGGGGTGTCTGCTTATTCCCGGGTCTGGGGAGGAGGCCGTTTGAGGATGCGCCAGCCAGCAGCAAACTCCGCTTGTGCCAGGGGAAGCGCTGGGCCCAGCAGCAGAGCCCAGAGCAGAGCCCAGAGCAGAGCCCAGGTGGGCTGAGGAGGAGGGATCCTGGACTTCCGGACAGTCTTAAAGCACCAATGGGGTCTAGTCCCCGGCTGGGGTGGAGGGTGCTCCTGACCACGCCTGCAGGAGACCCGCGGTGGGCATCTCAGCCCAGGTCCACACCCCTCCCTGACTGCAGGAGGCTCCTGAGCATCAGCACCAGCTCAGGGGGCTGAGGCAGGAGGAGGGCCTCAGGGTGTAGCTGGGGGGCAGGGGGCTGAGGCAGGAGGACGGCCTCAGGGTGTAGCTGGGGGGCAGGGGGCTGAGGCAGGAGGACGGCCTCAGGGTGTAGCTGGGGGGCAGGGGGCTGAGGCAGGAGGAGGGCCTCAGGGTGTAGCTGGGGGGCAGGGGGCTGAGGCAGGAGGACGGCCTCAGGGTGTAGCTGGGGGGCAGGGGGCTGAGGCAGGAGGACGGCCTCAGGGTGTAGCTGGGGGGCAGGGGGCTGAGGCAGGAGGACGGCCTCAGGGTGTAGCTGGGGGGCAGGGGGCTGAGGCAGGAGGACGGCCTCAGGGTGTAGCTGGGGGGCAGGGGGCTGAGGCAGGAGGACGGCCTCAGGGTGTAGCTGGGGGGCAGGGGGCTGAGGCAGGAGGACGGCCTCAGGGTGTAGCTGGGGGGCAGGGCGCCTGGGTCCACCCCCCAGGAGGCCAGGCTTGGCCTCCATCCCTCTGGGGAGGGCTAAGCGTGAGCCCCGGGACTCGCTCCCTCTGCTGGGGCCTCCTTTCCTTTTGTGCTGTTTGACTTTTCACTTCCTTATTAACTGGTCAAAGCACCTCCCTCCCCAGAGGGAAGCCCCCACCAGCTTGGGCTGGGTCCTCTGGTCTTCTCCTGGACACACACCCTCTGGACCCGTACCTCTGACCACAGGGCTATTTGGGCAGCGCTTCTCCCGGCGGGAACCTGTGTCCCCATCGTAGCCGATGGCCACGTAGGTGTCTTCTGCTCTTACAGACAGTGTGGCCCTGGCACCCCCTTTCACCCCTTCCTGGTGTGTGTCTGTGGGGAACAGCTTGCCCCGCACACCCACCCCCGGGGGAGCCAAGCTACTGAGCTGCATTATTTAGGACAGGGTCGCACTGAGTTGCTTAGGGCCTCGATAAGTTGCTAAGACTGGCTTGGAACTCAAGGTCCTCCTGCCTCGGCCTCCTGAGCCGCTAGGACCACAGGTGTGCGCCACTGCGCTCAGCCAGGGGCTGGGTTTTTATCAGTGCATCCCTAGCACCGAGCACAGCGCCCGGCACATGTCAGGAGCTCAGTAAAAAGACATTCATGGAAGCCAGGTGCAGTGGTGCATGCCTGTGACCCCAGCGGCTGGGGAGACTGAGACAGGAGACTCGCAAGTTCAAAGCCAGCCTGAGACCCTGCCTCTAAGTAAAACACAAAATAGGCCTGGGGAGGTGGCTCAGTGGTCGAGTGCCCCTGGGTTCAGTCCCTGGCACAGAAAAGCAAAACCCCAAACAAACAAAACCCTTTGTTTAGGCCCTTTTGTTCCTCACAAAGCACCTAAGGCTCAGAGAGGTCAAGGGAGGCCTAGGGTCACCCAGCAAGGGAATGGGGAGCTGAGGTTTGAATCTGAGTCTGAGAGGCTGCAGGGCTGAGCTGCTTTTCCTCCTGAATGAGACCCACGGTGGGCATCTCAGCCCAGGTCCACTCTCCCTTTTCCTGTTTCCCCCTGCTCCACCCAACCCAGGGCACAGGGTCCCTTGAGTGACCACCGGCAGGCCAGGCTGCTCTGCACCATTTTCCCAACCTCACTTCACCCCGTGCCTCCCCTAATTGAGGCCGTTGGCCTGAGAGTCAGGGTAGGGCACTTTCAGGCCTCTGCTTCCTGGGTCTGCAGCAGCCCCGGCCCCTCCCGGGCCACGCAGGAAAGTGGTCCGACTCTCCTGCTGCTGGTTCTGTGAGCGCGTCCGGGGAGGGGGTCCTGCCGTAGGTATGGGGCATGCGCATGCAGCTGGGGACCCTGTGCACGCTGGGCTGGGTGGGTTGGATAGCCACCTGAGGGGGTCTGCACGTTGGTGCCTCCTGTGTGCGGGTGGTTTCAGGTAGGGGGGAGGGGGACGGAGCCTTGACCATGCACATGACCCCCGGCTCCCCTGTGCAGTGCCTTCAGTGACCACACGGACACGGCTCGGGGGTGAGGACACCCTGGCAGGTTTACGCTCCTGAGGTCCCTGCGTGACCTCTTCCCTGCTTCGTGCGTCCATCTGGGGCCCTGAAGCATACGCGGCCCCTTGGTTAGGGAATCAAGTGCTGGCTCAGAGGTGCCTGTCCGGGGGGCGAGCGTTAACTGGTGTCGCAGAGAAGTCACCACAGTAACGCGTTCCTGCAGGGTTGGCGGGTCCTAGCGGTACCCACCGTGGACATCCTCCCCTGGCTGCGGCTGGCCCATCTCCTCTTCCGTGGGTCCCTCCAGTGTCCCCCTCCGTCCAGCCAGCCTGCCTGCACATCGTCTGCCCCACCGCCTACTACCCTGGTCTGTCATTGGCCACCTCGCCAGCCGTTGCCAAGCTGACCAGCCCAACGACTCACCCTCCAGCGCCCAGCCAGCATCTAACTCTACGTCCAGCAGCTGTGCCCGCCCGACTCCTCCGAGCCGCCAGCCCAGGGGTCTGACCAACGCGTCACCTCAGTTAGTTTACCTGCCTGTTCAGCCACATGCACACACGGTCCTGTCCTTCAGCCTGTCCCTCGGTGACCCACCCACCTCCCAGCCGGCTTCTCGTGGTTCATCCGTGCCCTCGTCCCCCCAGCCTCGCGCCGGCTCACGCTCCTGCCTGGCTGATCTGCTGTCCGCTGTCCCGAGCACGCCTCTGGTGTCTTCAGAGGACCAGTCCACCACCAGTGCGTCCTGCGCTCGGCAGCCCGCCCGTGGCTTCTCTCCTCTCCTCCTTGCTGGGGCTCCTGTGCCCTGGCTGGGAGGCCGCAGTCCCCGCCTCACCCCTCGAGGTCCAGCGGGGCTGCCCGTCACCTCTGGGCCCCGGGCCTCCTCCTGAGCTCCGCCTCTGTCCCCCACTCGGGGCCCCTGCGGACCCTTTCTCTCCTTGGGGCAGCGTCTACAGTGAGGGCCACCTGGGGCTGGGGCCGCGCACAGTGTTCGTGGTGCCCAGTGACGGCGGGGGCTGGGCCTCTGGCGGCCAGGTGTGACTTTGGGGCTGGCACGGGGTGGGCTGGGCCTCTGGGTGTCCCTGGGGGCCACACTCGCTGGACAGAGACCTCCCCTCCTCCTCTGCCAGAGGCCCCGCAGCCAGAGGCCCCGCAGCCAGAGGCCCCGCAGCCAGAGGCCCCGCAGCCCACAGCTGGGCCGATGACGGTGGCCACTGCACCTCGCCCCGCGTGGGGCGCCTCTGGGCCCTCGGTCGTTCCCTCTGTCCTTAAGAGTGACCCTGGGGGACACTGAGCACGTCTGCACCCGGCTGTGCTCCTTGGTCCTCTGCAGCTCTGGGCGCTCACCCGTCCAGTCCAGTTTCCCGTCCTTGCAGCCTGGGGATGGCGGCTGCTCCCACGTCACAGGGACACAGGAGGAACTAACGGAGGGAGTCGAGGTCCCGCACTTGGCTCAGAGCCAGGTGTGGTGGCCAGGGCCCCGCACAGAGCAGCGCCACCAGCCCCTTTCCTCACCCTGCGGGGCGGCTGGTGCCAGGAGGGCAGCTCTGGCCCAGGGGTGGGTAGTGGGGGTGGCCAGCCTGGTGACGAGTGGGTGGTGGACATCATCAGTTACTTGGTGGCCTGGCTGGTGGTCTGGGGCTGCCTGGCGAGCCCCCTCCCCATCAGAGCTGAGACTGGAGTCTCAGTCACTCCTGGGCCGGTGGCTTGGAGGAGTCGGGCGGGCACAGCTGCTGGACGACAGTCAGGTGCTGGCTGGGCGCTGGGGGGCGTGCACTGGGCCCCTGGGGGAGGCTGGCCTCCGCTGCCCACACCCAACGGAGCTGTTACCAGGTGACTTCTTAGTGTCCAGTGGTTCTCGAGAACCGCCGCGTCCATGGGCCCTCCCTGCCCTCCGGGCCTGGACCACCCTGTCCAGGCCACCTTGCCCTCGAGCAGCACAGGGACCCTGGGTAGTGGGCTGAATGGGGGCCCCCAGAATCTCTGTCCCCCTCCAGCCCCCGGAACCTGACAATGTGACTGAGTTGGAAAAGGGTCTCTAGGGGAGAGCAGGCGGACTGTCGGGGGCTCCACGGGGTGCTGGCCGCACTGGGAAGGCTCCTGGGTCTTGCCCCCCACGGCCCCCGCCCCCCACCCCCTGGAGATGGCCAGCACCGTCAGGGACGCCCAGCACCCTTCCCCGTAGCTCCACAGACCTCGGCCGTGAGCCCTGCCCCGGAGCTGCCCCAGGATGGAGCCTGCATTTCACTGTCAGGGCCCCTGGGACAGGCGCCTGGTGACTCCCCGGGGCCTGCGGGTGGACTCACGGGGCCTGGGCAACAGCACAATCCTGATCAGAGGCCTGTGGCGGGGACTGCCGGCCTCTGCCATCTGCAGGCCATAGGTGGCCTTGCCTGCCCCCAACGTGGCCCCAAAGACCCCAGGGCTTCCCTGGAAGTGCCGTCTCCCCAGCCCGTCCCCTAACCAGGGCCCTCGTGGCCAGCTGGCTGATGCCCAGGGACGGCAGAGCAGATGGCAGTTGGCACTTCTGGATGGGAGCAGGGGGGGGGGCAGGGGGCAGCAGACCCCAGGCTTGGCCCTGAGCCCCCGGTGCCTGGCAGCCCCTCTCGGGGGGTGAAGGCAGGAGTGAGGCTCCCGGGGCACAGACGGTCCCCACAAAGGGGCGGAGAGGAGCCAGACGCTCCGTGAGGCAGAGGGGGCCCCCAGGAGCCCAGTGGCAATATCTGCCTCAGTCAAATGCGCGTCCCCGGCAGGCCCAGGCCTCCCTGTGTGGCTCGCGCTCTTGGCCTCACCTGAAGCAGACAGGGGCAGGCTGGGGCTCAGAGACACACAGTGACCTGCGCGGGGTCACACAGCAGAAAAGAAAGTGGAACCCACGTGCTGGGCTCCCAAGCCAGGGCTCCGAATGGCCAACGGGGTCCCACCGAGGGAGACGTTGATCCCCTGGGGCTGACACCCAAGTTTGTGGAAGAGGCCCCCTGCCCCACGGATGGAAGCTGAGACGGCTTCCTAGCCCCGACGCCCACTTTCCACCCCCTGGGCAGAGCAGGCCACTGTGCCCAGAGCTGGCCTCCCTCGTGGCCGGCCTCCCTCGTGGCCGGCCTCCCTGGGCCCTCTCCCTGCGTGCAGAGCCCTGGGGGGAAGCAGGGGGACACCCGAGAAGGGAGCTCCTTGGAGACATTTTATTGACTCTTCTCTGGAGGTTCTCGCTGGGCCGGCGGCGGGCACCCCTCCTGGACCTCTGACGGTGAGGAGTGCGGCGGCGGGCACCTTCCCGGGCCTCTGGCGTTACGCGTGCGTCTGCTTGGCCTCGGGGCTCTGCGGGGCCCCCGGGTTGTCCTCGGCGCTCCCCTCCTGCCTCTCGGGCTCCATCAGCAGCAGCTGGCCCTGCACGGGTAGCTGCTCCTCCTCCTCCTCCTCCTCTTCCTCCTCCTCCTCCTCCTCCTCCTCCCCCTCTGATGACAGGGAGAAGTTATCCTGGCTCACGCAGGCCACGAGCTTCTTCATGGACGACTCGTGGCCCCGGCTGTGGCCCGTGCCCTGGCCGGTGCCGTGGCCCGTGCTGAGCTTGGCGCATCGGGAACCCATGGTCCGCTCTGCCCGTCTCTGGACTAGGGAGGGAGGTGGCCGGGGGCGTGGAGGGGCTGTGAGGCGGACGGAGTGCTGACATCACAAAGGGGCCCTGGAGCCCGCCCCACCCAGCGCCCAAGGCAGAGCGGGCAGCTGGGCGGGGGGAGGTCTGTCCAGTGCTGCCCACCCTGGAGGCTGCCCGCCCCATCTGGCCTCGTTGGCCTGGACACTTGCCCTCTTAGCTGAGCGCCGGGGGGTGCCCGAGAGCCGGGGACAGTGTGCAGACAGGGTCAGGAGAGAGGCTGCCCTGGGGGCTGGCAGTGGGTGGCTTCCTGACTGTTAACGTGGCAGTGACTCACGGTGTGCCTCAAGTCCACCCCCACACTGCACCCCTTACAGGGCCGGGCTGTGGCTCCGTGGCAGGGCGCGTCGGCAGTGCCCGGGGCGCGGTTCCCAGCACACACAAAACCCCTCCTGACTGTTAAAGTGTGTCCTCCAACATCCTGAAAGGCAGCGCCCAAGCTTTGTGGGGTCACAGGTCTTGGTGGACACAGGAGAACTGCCCGCTGGTGGTGCCACTCATGCCCAGGGGCGGGGTGGGAGGACCTCTAGGTCAAGGCCCCCCTGGGCTACTGGCCTTGTAGGAAGAGGCCCTGGATTCCATCCCCAGCACTGACTTGTCATAATGACCCTCTGAGATGTCCACCGTGATCTGAGAGCCAGTGACAGCTACTGTGTCCCTGTCAGAAGGTGGCAGATCTCAGACACGTGGAGTGACGGGCAAATGGGTCCCCCAGAACCGCAGCCCTGGCCCAGCCCTCGTCCTTGCTGGAGCACACCCCACCTGCCTCCCGCCTCGCGGGCTCCTACAGCCCTCTGCTGCTCACGTCACCCGGCCGCCCAGCGTCTGGACCGTGCTACACAGTGGCCCTTTAGTCAGGTTGACTTCCTGGCTTCAAAGACCCCTAGGGGAGGACGGTGCCCCAGGGCATCACCCAGACCCCCTGGGCCTCCTGGAGGAAGGGCCGTGACCAGCCCGCCGGGCGGGCTTCCCTGACCCGCCAAGGAGACCCGGCAGCCAGGGTTGGCATCAGTCTTTATTCGGCAGGTGACTGCTTGTGGGCTCCTGGGCAGCTCGGCTGGGGCCTGCGGCACAGGAGGGGTGTTAGGGCCTCGCGTTCCTTGGGCAGGTGACTCGGCTTCCACGGGGCTTCCAGGAAGGGTCTCTACTGCCTCCTGCACCTCCTCTTCCTCCTGACTCTTCTGCAGACTTGGGGAAAGAAAAGACGGTTCCTGGACCCTGGTGGCTCTTCCCTCCCGGCCTCCCGCCCCGCTAGCGTCCTCGCGCCCCTGAGTGCCGGCCTGGGCCAGCGGGGTGGGCACGCACCTCGGTAGCAGCGGCAGCACCGCCGCCTGTATCTGCACCTGCAGCGCCTGCGGTGCCTCTGGCAGGACTGGCGGCACCTGTGGATCCGGTGCAGCCTCCGCCGGGAGCAGGGCCTGCGCCTGTACTGGCAGCTTCTCTGTGTCCTCCCGAAGACCTCGGCGGGCTCCTGGGTCAGCCCCTGCTCCTGCTCCTGGTCCTGGTCCTGGTCCTCACATCCCGTGTCCTGCCTGGGCCCCTGCTGCAGACGCTCACCGGGGTTCCTCACGCGGCATCGGACCATGGCGTCTGCGGCTCAGGGGCAGACCGGGGGCAACTGGGCTGAGGCTGGGGCTGGCCGTGGCGGGAGGAGGGCTGAGGCCCGCCTGCTCTTGGTGTTGCTGTTGGTCTGCTCTGTGGGGCTCTCGGGGCCCATATATAAAGGGGGTCCCACTATGACCTGGCGGCCCTGCCCAGCCCCCTCTGTGAGGGCAACTCAGGGCAGGGCCCACTGCCCAGCACACCTGGTGGGATCGGGCCAGGTGGCCTCTTGCCTGGCCTGTACGTGTGTCCCCTGGAGCCAGAGGACCCTCGGATCCCCAGAGAGCCACGGCTTTTTCTGCCCGGTCAAGCCTCAACCTGTCAGGGCTCGTCCAGAGCTGCCACTCCTCAGTGTCCTGCTGTGATCTCAGGCTTGAGGTGGCCACTGTTTGCACGACATGACTGCATAATGGCTGCATGCCCGGAGGTGACCCGCTACTCCCCGGCCTCCCCGCCTTGATCTCCATGAGACCCCCCACTGTTTCCTTTTCCCTCTCCAACCTGCACATAGTGACCCTTGACCTTCCACATAGTGACCCTTGACCTTCTGAGTCTGGCTCATTGACCTGGTGGTCTCACGTTCCAGGGGACATTGCTTTAATGCCGCAGTCTGGCTGGGCACAATTCAGGAGCCACTTGTCAAAAGAAACTAACTTTATTTTAGAACCACACACGCCAAACAAAACAGCTCCTCAGGAAAAACCCTCAGAGCCCAACTGCCACCACCGGCTTCCCACAAGCCACACACCCCAACAACCTCCTCCTCCCACAATCCTCCTGCTCTTGAGGCCCATTGGCTGGGTCGCATGGGCGGAGCCAAAAAAGTCCCCCAATGAGCAGCTCCGTGGTCTGAAAGGGCAGGGAAACAGCCCAATGAGCATCACCGCAGAGGAGCCAATCAGCTAGATGTTGCTGGGGCCACTGTGAGCCAATCATCAGCTGGTAGTCTGAAAATTTGCTGGGGCCCCTTCAGCTCATCAGCTGGCAGTCTGAAAGTTTGCTGGGGCCCCTTCGGCTGTGGCTCTCAACATCTCCCCCTCTCTGTTTAAACAACAAGCATGTGGCTTAGGGACCGTGCCTGCCTTAGGTTGTCCAATAGTACATATGGTCCTTACCCGTTATCGGATGAGCTGACCTCAAGGCGTCAGCCTCCTGTCTTAGGTTGGTACCATAGTAATTGGATCTTACCCGTCATTGACTACCAGTCCAGTATACAGCCACACCTGTGTAGAGGTCTTCGTACCAGCGGGGGGGTGAGGTTCTTTGCCTCACCTCTGTTGGCCCCCAAATTTTAGCTGAACGATCATGACAAACAGAAGGGAGGAAGATACACCAAGCCAGCTGACGGCTCCTTTTGGAAAAATTGTACCACCGATGACACCATCAGCATAAATACCCCAACACTACCACAAGTCGCTGCACCAACAGATAGTTCACAATGCATACAAGTGAGTTCACAATGCATATAAGTGACACATAGTCCAGGCAAGTTCTGCAAGCAGTTCAGTGATGGCTATTGCAGAAGCTGTAGATTGGTCTTATCTTTGTCTTCATGCACTGGGATGAAGATAGGAATTCTTGCAATAATGGCTAAAGAAAAATTATATAACATTATATAACATTCCAGAAGGCACTAAAAGAAAACAATTTTCTTAACAATTTACATTGTCTTCACTGAAGATAGGAATTCTGGCAATAATGGCTAAAGAAAAAATTATGTAACATTCCAGAAGGCACTAAAAGAAAACAATTTTCTTAACAATTTACATTATCTTTAAGAGAATTATTAAATATAATGAAAAGGAAAGGTGAAAGTAAACAAACAGATCTGTTAACCTCCCTTTTTGTTCACATATTAAAACAATCTTTAATAGCTGTTTACCCAATTAAAATTAAACCATTTAAATCACATGAATAAAAAAAAATTATTTGGATCCATTTTTTCATGAGCGCTCATCATATATGACATATGGACATACGTACATTCAAACACAAAACACAAGTGTGCACACAGAATACATACGACACATAACATAATAGTAAAGGCCTTATAACTTTTTACAGGTGAAATCTCCATTGCAATGTTTAAAAACTCTATAGTCAAAAAATAGAACTGATCAGCAAAACATTAACCTAGGTCTGTATGAGCTCAAAAAAAACAAAATATGGGAAAGGGCAATAATAAAATAGATATTGAAAAAAGCATTCTGGTTCTGTTGCAGATGTAAGAATAACCAAACTGGAGTTCTGGATATCACATCTTCTTTTTGGTCTGTAGAAATCGCTTTAGTTAATCTGTCTGGAATCCAAATCAGCTGCTGTTCTCCCTGTGGAAACACACAAACAGACCCCCGACTCCAGACAATCACTGGGTCATCCCATTGTCCTGTTAGAATATCCTTCCAAAGTACCTTGGGCTTATGTACATTTTTTGGACACATATGTCTTTCCGCAGCACTAAGCCCTGATGAATCCAAATTTTAAAAGTTTAGAGTAAAAAGGGTTATTTTAAATTTATCTTTGGGGAATATATACCCCTTCCCAATTCCTTCTTTTTGCTTTAATAAGTACATTTTAATAGTTTGATGAGCTCTTTCAACTATGCCTTGTCCCTGTGGATTGTATGGGATCCTGTTATATGAGTAATGCCAAAGGATGAGCAAAATTGTTTAAAAGAGGTAGAGGTATATCCAGGGCCATTATCTGTTTTTAACTGTTTTGGAATGCCCACAGTGGCAAAATTTTGTAAGCAATGAGCTATAACATCTTTAGTTTTTTCTCTGGCATGAAGGGAGCCCATCAAAAATCCAGAATTATCAACTGTAACATGCAAATATTTCAATTTTCCAAATTCTGGCAAGTGTGTGACGTCCATCTGCCAAATATGGTTAGGTATCAGTCCTCTAGGATTGACTCCAAGATTAACTTGTGGTAAAAAGGTCACACAATTTTGACATTGTTTTATTATTTGTCTAGCTTGTTCCTTAGTTATTTTAAAATGCTTTTGTAAAGTATTTGCATTGACATGGAACCTTTTATGAAAATTTGTAGCTTCTTCTAGCGTAGAGAAAATATGTAAGTCATGTGTAGTTTTATCTGCTAAATCATTGCCCAAACTAAGGGCTCCAGGCAATCCTGTATGTGCTCTAATATGTCCTATAAAGAATGGATCTTTTCTGTCCCAGATTAGACTTTGTATAGTGGAAAGCAAAGAGAAAACAGTAGAGGAAGGGGAAATCCTACCAGCATCTTCATGGGATAGATACCATAGCATTAACTATATACTGACTATCAGAAAATAAATTAAATACCGAATCTTTAAACATCACAAAAGCTTGTAATACTGCATTAAGCTCTACCTTTGGAGCTGATTGTTTGGGTACTAAAGTGTAGAAGTTGTTTTACATCTTTAGTACCTAAAGTGTACAAGTGTTCATGGCTGCATAAAACTCCACTGGGTACACAGACCGTCTTTGTCCCTTGGTGGACACCCGGGCTGGTGCCACATCTGGCTGTCGTGAATTCTGCTGCCGTGAACATGGAAGTGCGAGCGTCACTGTCGAATGCTGGCGTGGACCCTTCAGTGTCAATGCCGAGGACGGGCTCAGCTGGGTCTTTCGCGGGCCCTCCCTACTGATTTGCACTGCACACCCTCTCCCTCCTCAGCCTTTTAATCTGCTGCCGTCCTATTTGTTAAGATGGCAGAACCCTAAGGATCCCGCCGACCAAGTCACTGGCCGCGTCTGAAGCTGGAGCCATGCCCACGTGTCCTCCTAGGAGTCAGGGATTCCATCAGAGACGATGCAAAAGGTCTTTGGTGCAGGTGGAGTCGGCTGCTGTGCGGGGGAGATGGAGGCCCAGTCTCCTCCTCCGTGGCGATACCCACTTTTCCCACTGGTCTTACGTGGTCCTGTGGAGGCCCGGGCGCACTCAGGGTGCGGCTTTGCTCAGCACAAACCAGCTCTAGTTCAGTGTCCAGCACCAAACTAAAACACCAAGCCCTGTCTGTATGGATGCGGCCCCTCGCGGCCTTTGGGTACGTGACGGGTTTGTGTAACGCGTGTCTCGTGTGATCCCAGCGACGTTAATGGACTCCTAGCAGCTGAGCAGCTGTTTGCCGCTCGTGGAGGGCGGGTGGGGGGGCAGGAGGATGGGGCGGACAGCACCCAGCCCTCCCCACAGAGCCCGGTCCTGGTCCCCGACTGTGAGCGTGCCGTCTCACATGGCTGAAGGGACTTCGTACACGTGGTGAAAGCCAGGATCTCGGGGTGGGGACATTCTCCTGGATCCCCTGGGTGGGCCCAGTGCCATCTCAGAGGGGCCTCAGGGAGGCAGGAAGAGCGGGGAGGGGTCCCAGAGCATGGGCCAGGGCTGAGGAAGGCCATGAGCCAGGAGCGCAGGCGGCCGCTGGCCCCTGGGAAAGGCAAGGAGAGGGCTCTTCCCCAACCTCCAGAGGGAGCCTGCCCTGCGGCCCAGGCCGTGAGCCCCGAGGACCTGTCTTCAAGACCCGTTTTGGACTTTTCTGCTCATGTAGGTGCCAGGACTGGACTGGACCGACTGCCCTACCACTGAGCTACGTCCTCAGGCCGTCAGTCTCTTTTGTGACAGGGTCGTGCTAGGTGGCCCAGGCTGGCTTTGAACTCGCCGTCCTCCTGCCTCAGCCTCCCAGGTTGCCGGGACCACAGCGAGTGGCCCGGCTCTGTTTTGGCCCTCAGACCTGCAGGACTAAGATAATGGACCTGTCGTCTTCTACGCCATGGACTTTGTACTTTGTGGTCATCTGTCAACAGCAGCCATGAGAGGGACGGAGGGCTCAACGGGGCAGCCCTGGCCAGGGGCAGGGCCGTCCCCTCAGCCTCCCCTGGGGCCGTGGTAAACTACGAGTGACCGGAGCTTACCCCAGGTGCCGCTCGCTGGCAACCTCCAGTGAGAGCCGGGGGTCAAAACGGAAGTCAACCTGCCACCCTCCCGGGACATGGCCGGGTCACCAGAGCAGCCCTGCGTGTCTTCAGAAGCAGCCTGGCTGCGCTGCCGCGTGGGGTCAGTCGAGGACCAGGAGCTGGGCACAAGGCGGGCACACAGAGGGCTCCTATGCCAGGAGCCAGGCAGGCCCGTCCGTCAGGGGACTGGTCTTGAGTTCCGGTGGCTGATGAGGTGCCCTGGGCTTTGCACTGGTGCCACGGGAGGACCACCTGGGCGCGTCGAGGGGTGGGAGGGCTGGGCTTTCCCGGCCTGTGACGGAGCCTGTCAGACCAGGTCCAAGTCCGGTCGCTCTTGGGTCCAGGTGTCCAGCCCCTGCGGCCATCTCCACGTCTCACTCGCTGTGGGAACTCGGGGGTGGGCAGTGTCCTGAGTGTGGCCCAGGCAGCGCGGTGGGCAAGTGCCCCGTCCTTGGCCGTGACGGTGTACCCCTGTGTGGCGCCATTGAGGACCAGATGGAGTCCAGCCTGCAATCCCGCCAGCTGGACGCGCTGTCCTTATACTCACCTGGAGGGCTTCTGACAGGTGACAGACTTGTGACTCACCTCTGGGCTGAAGTGGACCCTTTATGAGGTCGCGGGCTGCTCTTGTGGGTGGTGCTGGTCCCCAAGCCCCGGGCCTTGCGTGCGCCAGGCAAGCGCTGTGACAGGGCCTGCCCCCACCGGCCCCCACACAGGGGGGACATCTGGAGCTCACGCTGTCACTTGGACTGGCTCTGGGGCCCGGGACACCCTCAGGGTGCTGAACCCTGTGGTACACTCCCGCTGGGCCCATTTCGTGGCCCCACACGCGCTGGGAGTCCCGGGGCTGTCAGGGCTCATGACCTGGCCGCGGAGCTCCGCCAAGTTGGCCCGTCGGGGTGGTCTGGGAGGCGGATGGCACAGGGAGACGCCCTCCCGCCGCCCCCGCCCCCCCAGGCCCCTCTCAAGGACCAGGAGACGTGGGGTGGGATGATTTTCGACATTTATTGACAGGTGGCATTGTTCCTCAGCAGGCTCCTGTTTTCACTGAACGGTGGCATTTCCAAGATGTGGCAGGAGGGTCTTCAAGTTTGGCGACATTCCTGGGCAGGGGTTGCATGGTCTTGCTCCGGGTGCACGTCTCAGTACCTTCTGCACCTCAGGGTGTACGTGCGGCGGCAGCACCCTAGGGGGACAGAGGCGTCAGGGGAGGCCCGGCCCGGCCCCCCACCCCGGGCTGCACCCTTACTTAAGGCTCTCCGCCTGCGGCAGCAACGCCTCCTCCGTCTGCGACATCTTCGTCTCCGGCGGCGGCATCTGCTCCGGCATGGGGCGCGGCAGCATATGTATCGTGCCATGGCCAGGGTGGAGGTGGGCTAGGCGGGCTCAGAGCAGGAGCGGCACCGCGGTCGAGCCAGCCAACCTGTGAGCAGGTGGGACTTCCTGGGCTGAGGGTCCGGCCCGGCTGCTCTTATAGACCCAGGGCCCCCCTGGGCATTGTGAGGTCAGAGAGGCCGCCACCTCACAGACCAGGGCTCCTGCCTCACGTCCATCTATGGGCATGGGCGGGGAGGGCAGCCACAGGGGCCCGGGTGACCTCTGCACCAGGGCAGCCTCCGCTCCTCATCCATGGGCCGATCCCCCTGGGTCCCCGCTGGGGCTGGATTCTGGGAAGGGCCCTGGGGTCAGGGACGGAGCAGATGGGTGTCCTCCCACCCCCCGGTTGGGCAGGAGTGAGATGGACGCAGGACGGGAACCCTGGGGGCCTGGGGGCCAGCGCTAGGGGACCCTGAGCGGGATGAGCTGCTCCTGGGCGGCAGGCTGGGGTGCCCGGGCGGGACAGCTGCGCAGGGTCTTCTGAGCTGACAGAGGTGTCGGGGCCACAGTGGTGGGCGCAGCCCGGGGAGCCCCCAGGCCGCGGGGCTGTGGCTGGGACACGCAGAGTTCCTGGCGGGGACTTCACCTCCACCGAGAAAGTAAAGGCCGAGGGGCCAAAAGGCTGTGGGCGGGGACAGGGTGTGGGCAGGGGACTGCCCCTGGGCTTCATCAGACACGTCCCCTGTCCCCCTGAGCCATCGGGGTGCAAGTGCAGCCACTGAGAGTTGTGACAGAAAAACCGAGCAAGTGACACTGGTGTTTCCCCGAGGGCTGGGGCCACCAGAGGGGCACAGTGTGGGGGTGACAGACCACAGGTGTCCTCACGGAGCCTGAAGGTGTCCTGGGGAGGAGGGAGCAGGGACCAGCCAGCGGGCAGCTGCCAGCCCCCAGTTTACGGCGGGCCCCCGTAGCCCCGCTGCTGCCCGCGGGCCTTTGTCTGATTCAGCTGCTCAGCCCCTTCCTGTTGAGTGGGTGGGCACCTAAGGGCCACCTCGGCCCTGCTGGAACCCAGCCTCCCGCTGACCGGCAGGAGGGAGGGGGGGATCAGGTGGGGCTGAGGAAGGACAGAGGGGACACCAGGTGGGCAGCCAGTGCTCCCGGCCCTCACCTGCAGCGGGAGCCCACTAGGTTCCGAGGGGGCTGTGCTGGCCCACAGAGGTCAGAATCCATGTTCTCACCGACTGTGTCCAGTGGCGTCCTTGTCCCCGGTCCTCGCACACCCGAGACTCTTCCTCGTTTTCTGAATGAGCTGGGGACGGAACCCGGGCCTCCCAAGGGCCCGGGGCCGTCTCCCCGAGCCGCACCCCAGCCCCGCGGTGCTGTCAAAGGGCGACCCACAGGGTCCCAGAGAAGCCCCCTCTGAGGACCAGGACTTTAGGACAGAGGGTGGATCCCCTGGGTAAGTGTCCACTCTGCCTTTGACTGAGTGGTGCGTGCCGGGTACTGTCCCCAGCCCCGGGACGCAGCACCAGCAGGACTGTGGGGCACTGCTGTCCCGGGAGCACTTCCCAGGTGGGCAGGTGTGTGCAGGTGAGCAAACAGGTACTTGTGAGTCCATCACAGACACCCACATGTGGCTAGATCGAATAAAAAAGATTGCTCCCAGAGACGCTCAGTGTGCACACGGGAGGCCGAGGCGGGAGGCCGAGGCAGGAGGACGGCAAGGGCAAAGGCAGCCTCGGCATGGCGAGGCCCTAAGCACCCCAGGGAGACCCCGTCTCTAAATACAACAGAAAATAGGGCTGGGATGCGGCTCAGCGGTTGAGGGCCCCTGAGTTCGATCCCCAGTACCCCAAAAAGAAAAAGCAACGGAAAAGTAACGCTCCATCCTAAACACGTTCCATTTGGATGTTTCTGTCGACAAGTGGCGTTTATTTCCTGGGGTGATAAATAGGAACCATCATTTGGTATTTAGGAAAAGCCAGACTTTACCTTCTGCACCAGGAAGCTTCATTCAAACCAATTCAGGGCAACCTCAAACACATTGAGCCAGATTAAACACAAAGTGCACTTAACGTGGCTTCTCTGGAAATGAAATGACAGAACAGCATTCAGGTTCCTAAAAACGTCCAAGGGTTCACGAGGATCCAAGGATCAGAAATGTCACTCTCCAGGGCTTCAGAATCCCCAGGCCCCAGAGTTGAGGTGACCCTGGAGGGGAGGGCGCCGAGGTGGCAGGAGCTGTGGGCGCCCGCTGTCCCGGGTGGCCCTGCCCTACACAGCTGTTGGGGGCCCGGCACCTGCAGCTTCTGCCAGGTCCTGAGTGTCACGCGTCAGCACTGGGCAGAGGGACAGGCTTGACCATGGAACCCAGAGGCCGTGGGGGCACCAGGAGGGGAGCAGAGACCGGCCTCTGGCCTCTCTGGGGTCGGCGCGGTCCCCTGACTGGCCCAGCACTTGCCACTATCGGATGTTCTGTTATCTGCCCCTCCCCCAGGAGAGGGACCTCCTTGGGCCACCCTAGGGCTGACATGGGACCAGTGTGCAGAGCCCTCTCAGGGTCCTGTTCCCGTCTGGGGCTCTGGGACGGTGATTTCTAGACATACACAGCCCCTGGCCACCCTGTCCTGGTGGGTACGGTCACCAGGACCCCGCCAGCTTCCCAAGAGGACGGGCAGTCACATGGCTCGTCCTGACCCCTCCCCGCCCACCCCCACACCTGTGACGTCACAGTGGTCACTCACACGGCCACCTGCCCAAGGGGAAGGGGAGTGGGCGTGCCCCTCTGCGGTCAGGAAGAGCGAGGCCGAGCCGTCTCAGGTGGGGACCTGGCAGGGACACACTCCCACAGCCAGGGTCCCCCTGGAGCCGTGGGCAGGGCACAGGCACCCGAGCAGCCCTGGGGGACGAGGACCCGGGTGGCAGGAAGCCCATGGTGTGCCAGCCGTGACCGGGGCACGAGGACCTAGGGCGTCCCCACGCAGAGGGGACAGAGGGCATGGAGGGTCTGGAAGGCTGCGTCCAGGCTCCGCCTGTCCTGCCCATCTCCGCACCATTTGACACCGTTCCTCGGTGAGGCCAGGACAGTCACTGAAGGGTGGCCCGACGCCTCCGTGACCTGGTCACTGAAGGGTGGCCCGAGGCCTCCGTGACCTGGAAGAAAAGGGAGAGCAGTGGCCGTCCCCACCATCCTCCCAGCCCCTGCTCTTGCCGCCCCCTCTCGAGGGCCCTGCCCCCCCCAGTGGGCCTCCTCTCAGGGGCCAGGGCAGCCTGGACGCTCCCGCAGACCTGTCACCCCGGTTCCCGGGGACACCACCCTGAGGGACGATGGTCACACCCAGAAGCCAGGGTCAGCACTTGCTGTCGGCAGCTCCGGACTCTGCTTGGGCCTCACCAGTTCCTCTGCCAAGGCCCACTCCCCGCCCCGGGCTCCACCCTGGGCTCCGGACCCCGGCACTCGTCACCGTCACCGTCACCGTAGAGTCAGACCACCCCGCCCCCGCCCTGCTCTCCTGGTCCCCCCCGCCCTGCTCTCCTGGGCTGGGGCTGCCCTGGTCCAGGGCCACCTCCGGGGGACGGCTGCTGGCCAGTGCCGTGACCGAGCTGGGTTTGTCTGGAGGGGACTGCGCTGCGTGGGGACCTCGGGAAGTGCCCTCGGGTGCGGCCAAGGCTGGTGACCAGCCTCTCTCCCCGGGACTCGTCTGTGGGGAGGGGTCGCTGTGGCAGCCCACCCCGAGACTGGGCGTCACACGTCGCCCCCTGGGGCAGGTGTCTGTGACAGCTGTGGGCGTCCCCGGCTCCGGAGACGCCTCTGGTACATCAGGGTGGACTCCGGGACCATCCAACTGGGCTGCGATCAGATGTGACCGTTTTGCTGCTCAGACCATTTGGCCCTGGTGTCGGGACCTTGACAGTCCGCCTCCCTGGACACACCCCATCACGAGCTTCGGGGCTCCTTTGCCCCCTCACCCTGCAGTGCCCAGGCCCACCTGCCCACCTCCAGAGTGGACACGGGGTTAGAGGCCAGGGCCGGGGTGCGGGGTGCAGGGCTGTGGCCAGGGCTGCCCGCGGTCCTCCTGGCTGACAGAGCCAGGGAGCCCCGAGTCTGTCTGTGCGTCTGTCAGGCGCCTGGGGTACTGTACTCCTGCGCGGCGGCCAGCTAGGTGTGGCCAGCCTTCCAGGCTGTCCTGGAAGGCCCTCTGGGCTGGGCACAGCTCTAGGCCCCGTGAGCAGAATCCAGGCCCTGCCCACAGCGCGGTGCTGGTGAGATGCGGGAGATGGACAGCAGCCCGCACGTCGGCCAGGAAATGGAAGTGTGTGTCGGGAGAGGACCCGGTGGGCTAGGACGAGAGGACAGCGCGGAGCTGGCCGGAGCAGCCGGGGTGCAGGGCCGTGGGGCAGGCTTGGTTTACGGGGCCACGTTCCGGCAGATCCCAAAGGCAGGGCGTCAGTCCTGAGGCTATCGGGGAAGAGTGGGCAGGCGAGGGGACAGACGTGCAAAGGCCCTGCGGTGGACGCCTCTGTGTGGGCAAGACATGGTGAGGAGGCCTGTGGCTGGAGCAGAGGTGGGGCTGGGGGAGATGCGGTCACAGAGGGGACACCTGGTCAGGGCTGGCAGAGGGAGGACAAGTCGGTCACACGACAAACCAGTGTCCATACGCTACTCGCGACTAAGCCCACGCGTGGTGTTGGACGCTCTGCGGGCTTTGACCAATGCCCGAGGTCATGTGTGCAGGGCTCTAAGGCCACGCGGGGAAGATTCCTCGCCCCGAAGACGCCCGTGTCCACCTGCTCCCCGACCCAGAGCCGCCGTCTCTGGCCTGCCTTCAGGAGGCCTTTCCCAGGCCCCAAGCCGAAGCCACTCGCCAGACCCTCGGGGCAGGTCAGGGCGGGGACGGCCTCTCCTGACCTGGCCTCTCCTGTATCGAGCGCGTCCTTGGCGGTGGCTGAAGCTGCCCGGCCAGGTGGTGGGGCCCCTCTCTGTTCCTCCCTTCCTCCCTCCCTCCCTCGACATCGTCACCTGTCATGTCCGGATCCGTCTTTACAGACATGTTCGTGTCCCCAGCCACGAGAACAGTCTGGGTGTTGGAATCTCCGCTGCGTCACCCCCTTGAAGCGCTGTGTGTGCGAGGGCCCCGTGGGTGCAGAGGAGGGGCAGGCTTCCCTGTGCCCTGCTGTGTAGTACTCCGCGGGCCGACTCCTCCTCACAGGTCTGCACTTCCTCTCTTAGGAACAGGGCTGTGGGGGCCAGCTGCGGGCCAGTGCCCAGGATGCCTCTAGCTGGTGGCCCACAGCTGTTCAACTTCAGCGTGCGTAGACCCTCCTGGAAGGTGTGAGAAAGCAGAGGACCCGCCCAGCTGCCCCCTTGACGTTAGTGGAGTGGCCAGCAGCCCGGGGCCCAGGACACACACATCAGGTGAAGTGGACCACACTGGGGACCCCACTTGTGCCCTGGGCCCCGGGAGACTCCTGGCCTGCAGCCAGGCAGCTGCTTCCCACTGCCCACTGGACGGGTGGGTGCCCTGTGCCCACGGCCGGCCCTGGTGCAGTGGGCGCTCCCAAGTGGCCTCCTAGTCAGAGGGAGGACTTGGATGTGTCCATCTCTGAGAGCTGACCGGGGCAGGGCGGGCAGGGAAAGCACAGGGAGTTCTGAAGGGCCAGGGCCAGATCCTCAGCCGACCCCATTCCACCGGTGTCGCCCAGCGGCCAGCTGGTGCTGGACAGAGCCGGGAGCCAGAGCCTCCCTGCAGCCCAACCCTAAGCAGAGGCCCCGGAGAGCGGAGGTGCCTGGAAGGAGGGAGCCCTTCTCTCCTCTCCCTCCACCCCACGGTGTGGGAGGCCCCTGGTCCCCTGGGCTGCCCCCAGGAGCTCACACTCTGGGGCGCGCGGCTCCCGGGCCAAGCCTTCTCTCTTCCTGAGACAGACCTACTTTTGCTCCTGGGATCCTGAGGGCCATCTGCCATTCTCCCAGCTCACAAAGGTATTTCTACCTCGGGGCCTTTGCACCAGCCGTTTCCACTGTCTGCAGTTCTGGCTCTAGGCCTGGTTCTGCCCCGCTGACTGCTTCCCGCCAGGCGGGTCTCTGGCTCCTCGGAGGCCGCCCTGGCCCCCTTCTGGGGTTCCTCCTCCCCCTGGTCCTTAGCACACCCTCCTGGGAAGGCCTGGTGAGTCCTTGCAGGCTGTTTTGCCAGACCCTGTCTCTGCTCCCAGCCACGTCCCCACCCAGGCAGGGCCAGAGGCGCCCCCTTCCCGGTCACCAGTGCCCTCTCCTCCCGTGGGGGGATCAGGTCAGGGTCAGGGTCAGGGTCAGGGTCAGGGATGTCATCCGGCGGCTCCCGGGGGAGGAGGGGTGGAAGAGAGAGCTTTGTGTCCAGCACCCACTCCTCGGTCCAAGGCGGTCGGCCCCTCCGCCGTCCAGCTCTGTGGTTCTGGGCGAAAGCACCTGACGTTCAGAGAGAAAAAGCTGACACCCCCCAACACCCCGCCTGCCCGCCCGCCACCCGCCAGCCCACCCGCCGTGCCCCTCAGGAACGCGGCACCAAGCTCTTCCTAAGTGGGAGGAGGCGGGGATGGCAGATGGGGGCACCCAGACCAGAGGACCCCCGCTCGCTCCCCACATGGCGCACGTGACGGGCAAGGACCCTGTGACTGTCACTTTATAAGCAATTAAAAAAGAACTGTTTAAACCTGTCAAGGACTTTATCTTTGACTGACACAGACAGCGTCTGGACGGCTCCGTCCCGGGGCGCGGGGAGCAGACGCCGCGCCTCAGCAGACGCCGCGCCTCAGCAGACGCCGCGCCTCAGCAGACCCCGCGCCTCAGCGTCTTTAGGGGGAAACGCCCCCCCACGGCCCCTGCTGAGCGCTCTGGGGGGCAGAAGAACAGGGGGATCAAGGTGTTTGTCGACTGCAGAGCAGGGCCAGGGGACGTCTGTGGCCTGGGAGGGGCACCGGGGACCGGCGGCCGGGCGCACGTGATCTTGATTTGGTTGGTAAATGCGTTTGTTAAAAGCCACAGTTATAATTGGTGCCGTCTGGACTTCACTATGTAAATGTGAGTCCCCAAGAAGAACCGCGGTGGCCCGACCCGGTGGCCCAACCCCGGCACAGCGCCGGGCGGTAAGGCACTTGGTTGACGGGAAACAGAAACCAGCCGACCGCTGGGCTCATTTGCAGTTTCCCCGTCTGCGGTCGGTCGCCTGCAGCTGGCCGCGTGCAGCTGGCCCCTCCAGAGGGGGCTGGGCCAGGCGGAGGAGGGGCTGGGAGGCGGTGGCCTGGGACGTGGTGGCCCTGTGGCACACACTGCCCTCGCCGGTGTCCTCCGCGGGGCTCACTCCAGGCTGGACCTCACCTTCCGATCTGCAAAGGCCACTGAAAGTCCTTCCTCTGCCCAGTGGGCGTGAGGGACGGTGGTGCCCTCCGCGGGGACGTCCCACAGGAGAGCCGCGGGCCTGGGCGAGCCACGGCGCCCTCATCTGCAAACAGGACGGGCCACTTGCTAGACTGCCCCCTCCAAGCCCATCAGGGGGAGGGACTGGGGCCAGCCCAGGTCCCGAGGGACGGTGGTCACAGAAGAGCAATGAAAGCCACCAGGTCCCCAGGGCCGGGCTCAGACCCTCCGGTGCCTGTGGACGTGCAGAACCCAGGCCCCGCCACAGGGGTCCGTGGCCTTGGGAACGTCACGGCCCAGCAGGCCTCAGAACCAGGATGCGGCTGACGCTTCTCAAGTGTCTGCCACCCAGAAGAAGCCCTTGGGCTGGGCGCCACTGTCCCCAACCTGAAGGGGACCCTCAGGCAGCATGAGCGCTGGCGCCAGGCTTAAACTCGGGGACACTGGGCCCCTGGCCACCTCCCCAGGCTGTCTGTCAGCGTCGGGGTCCCACCAAGCGGCTTAGCGCCTCGCCACTGCTGAGCTGGCTTTGAACTCGCCGTCCTCCTGCCTCAGCCTCCTGAGCCCTGGGATCCCAGGCAGCTGCCATCTTGTCCCCACATGGAAGTCCCCGTTTCTCAGACGGACCAGCCGGGGCTGAGGGAAGTGAACTGACCCCCCAAGGGGTGGGCCACTGGGGGACGCGGCCTGAGGTCCTTCCGATTCTCCTGGGGGCCTGCAGCAGAGGCAGCTGGCTCCACTCCCCAGCTCCTCCGGGTGCCCCGAAGCCTGGTTTCTCTAAGACCCGCAGCCTGGGAGGTTGGGCAGGCCCAGGCCTGGCCAGAGGCCGTCCTTGTCTTCTGGATTGGGCTGAGGCCCTCGGTCCTGGGTGTCCGCTGCGCTGACCCGGGAGGGGAGCACCAGCACCCTGATTGGACCCACTGTGGCTCCCACCACAAGCCCAGCTCTGGGTCCAAGAACCCTGCGGAAGGAAGGAAGCTGCCACCTGGGGACCAGGACCCTCCCTCGCTCAGATCCAGTGGTCCTTTTCCACCAGCCACCTCCTCACGACACAGATGAGGAAACCAGCCCAGAGACGCCAATGAACCCGCCCGAGGACACACAGTAAGTGGTGGATGGAAACCAGGCAGGCTCCTTCCCCAAACCAACATAAAAGAGGAACCCCAGCTGCCAGTGTGGGTCGGGGTGACGAAGCAGGCCACTGGGGGCCCAAACAGCAGCCTTACGGTCTCACGGCTTGGGAGGCCTGTGGCGGGCAGGGCTGGTCCTGGTGAGACCCTGGGGGGACCCATCCCGGCCGGCCCTCGCGTCCAGGAGCTTCCTGGGACCAGTGGTCCCTGAGGCCCGTCTCCCTGAGGACCGCGCCGCCCGTGTCCTGCCTCCTCTTGGAGGACCTGGGGTCACGCCTGGCCACATCTGGGATCCTGAGACGCCACATGCAGAGACCCCGTGTGCAGGCACGAGGGAGACCCCCAGGCCACGAGAGCAGGGCTGGGGACCTGGGGACGGGAGAGGGTCACACAGGATGGGCGCAGCAGCGTTCTGTGGCGAAAGGCTCGGCCGCGGGTCTTGCCCAGCTCGGGACAGACCCTGGCTGCACCCCAGCCGCGCCCCCTGGTCACAGGCACCCTCCCAGGTCCCCTGGCCTCCGCAGGCCCAGGGAAGCCCGGGGGCCACCCCCTGCCCTCTGTCTTCCCAGCCCCTTCTCCTGCCCCCTGCCCGGGGCAGAGCTGGGCCGTCTGGGCAGCTCCCGGCTGGTCCTCTGCGTCACCGGCCCTGCTCACCGCCTGATCCCATCTCCCGACCCTCCTCGAGCCGTGGTCTCAGCGTCCAGCCTCCGTTCCAGTTCCCGGGACAGAAACCTCATGGCGGCCTCCGGACCTTTGCTGGGGACTGTCCCCTCTGCCCGGAAGGTGCAGGGACTGGCTGGCCCTTCTTCTCTGCTCAGCCCAACTGTGGCAGGCCTGCCTTCCCCGCACAGCCCCCGGGCCTCTGCTGGCCACCTCTGCCTCGTGGACAGACGGGTGTCGGTCCCTTCCATCTGAGCGCAGGGCAGTGCCCCTAGAGCAAGGTCTGCGCGTCCCTCCCAGCTCCACCAGGCTGCGTGGGCTCAGAAAACGACGACTTGCCGCGTGAGTGACAGCGCGCGCTTGAAGACGGGCTTTCACGGTGGTCAGGGAACGGGCTCGAACGTGGGGAGCACCCCCTGAAGTTGACGTCTTTCCCTGGGGACAGGTCCCATGGTGTCCCACAGCTTCTCAGTGAGGACGGGGTTAACTGAAGATAAGCCCTTGGTATGAAGCGGAGTCTGGCCACTGTGCCCATTAGGGACACTAGCCATAGGAGGGGGAGGTGGCCACTGTGCCCATTAGGGACACTAGCCATAGGAGGGGGAGGTGGCCACTGTGCCCATTAGGGACACTAGCCATAGGAGGGGGAGGTGGCCACTGTGCCCATTAGGGACACTAGCCATAGGAGGGGGAGGTGGCCACTGTGCCCATTAGGGACACTAGCCATAGGAGGGGGAGGTGGCCACTTGGGTCTCGCAGTGCCAGGTACACAGTCAGCACCTCATTAATGTCTTGTGCAGACCTAACAGGGATGGCCCTGGAGACATGCGCCACCAGAAGGAACCAGCCCCAAAGACCTCAGAGTGGACGCTCGGGAGACCCAGGGACAGCGCGATCGCGGTGGCCTGGGCTGGGGGGACCAGAGGTGCCCGAGGTGGAGGGTGAAGATGTCCTGAGCGTGGGTCCTCTCCTGGTCACAGCACTCTGCCTGTGTAAGAACCACTCGCCATGGGTGACTGGGCCATGTGTCACCCGAAGGCGTCCCTTCACTAAGTCCAGGTGAGAAAGCCGTGGGCTCTGGCCGTCCACCCCGAGAGCCCAGGTTCCCAGGCCCAGCAGGAGGCAGCGGGCGCAGAGTGTCCGGGGCCTGGCCGGGGGACTGCAGCCGGCCGGGACAGCTCCGGGAGCTGCTGGGCACCGTGGAGCCTCTGTCCACGCAGCTGCGGGCTGAAGTCTGCCGGGATTTTAGAGGACTGCTGACCCCTGGGGGCACTGGACACACCAAGGAGCAGCTTTCTCCCCGTGTGGCCTGTGAGCCCCGAGGGGGCAGCCGGGGGTGGAGAGGAGCAAGCGAAAGCCCAGCGCCCATGCTAAGTGGCCCAGAAGCCCACGCCCCCCGAGGGCTCCGTCCTCCTGAGAGCTGGACCCGGTTGCGCCACTCTGGAGACGAAGGCGCCCGGGCAGCTTGGGGCTCCTTCAAGGCTCCTCAGGGGCCGGGGCCGCGGCCCAGCTTCCGAGAGGCACTGCCCAGGGGTGCTTAGCCCTCTCTGGGTCTCGGGAGCAGTGCCCAGGCCACCTGGGGGGATGGGGTGACAATGGTGGCAAAGGCCACCTCCACGCCAGGCCCCTGCCATCCGTGCATCAGCCCTCCACCTCCTAAGAGGGCCCTGCGGCATTCAATCCCCGCCGAGGTGCCAGGGCCAGCACCTCTGTCCAGCTGCCCGGTGCCACCCCGTGTTTGTGGGTGAGCTGTTAGGACAGAGCCGTGGCGCTCACCGCGGGACAGACCGCGGCCACGCCTCTCGGCGGGCGGTGGAGGAGCTCGGTGGGTGCACACACAGGCTACGCTCTGAACGTCTGTGTCACCGCAAACTGACATGTGATCCCCCAGCCCCAGGGCAGTGGCCTACCAGGGTGGGTCCTTGGGAGGTGGCAGGGTCATGGGGCAGTGGGTTAGTGCCCTTCTGAACCAGGAGCCCCGCCAGGGCCAGACCCGCGGGCACCTGACCTTGGGCGTCTTACCCGGAACTCTGAGGCATAACACCTGCTCTATCAGGCCCCCGTCTGCGGTGTTTCGTTCTTAGCAGCCCAAACAACCAAGATAGCACCCGGTGGAATATGATTCAGCCCTAAAAAAAGAAGAGGCTGTGGGCCGGGCTGTGGCTCCGTGGAGGGGCACCTGCCCGGCCGGCGTGGGCCGAGTTCCATCCCGGCACCACCAAGAGGCGTTTTGTAAGTCCGCCGGCATGGAGCTGTGGTGGCCGATAGAGTCCCCATGGGCCTTACCAACGATAAAACGAAAATAAATCAAAAAGAAGAAGAAGTGGATCCTGACACCCGTCACCACCTGGGTGAACTCTAGGACTTCCTGCTGAGACCGCCACCACAGGGAGACGGACCCGCGGGGTCCCACTCACTGAGGGGCTCCGAGGGCTGGAGGGAAAGTGCCCGGGCGGTGGCCGACTAGGAGCAGAGTCGGTGTCGCGAGGTGGAGAGCGTCCTGGGGACTGACCGCTCGGTGGCGCGGGTGGCCTGACACTGCTGGTGTCACCTGAGCTCTGGAAGAGCAGGCCTCGGGGGCAGGAGCCCAGGGCCAGCTCGGGGCATTTCTCAACCCCGGGGACGCCGGGATGTGCCACCCAAGAGGGCCACTGCCCAGAGCCTTGTGGTGGGGACCGGCTCTGCCGCTCGGTGCTGGACCTGCCCGGCCTCGGCCCCTGGTGACAGTGCGTGAGAGTCCCCGCCTCAGGATGGCACCGGGGCTGTGGGAGCCAATGTCCACCCTGTGCCAGGACAGTCCTTGGCACCCGCTCACGCTCCGCCCCTGGGCGGTCGGCACCAGGCGGGACCCATGGTCACATGTGGGTGGCCCAGAACTGTCCGTTCCCGTTGGGACACACCAGGAAGCTCCCGCTGTCTTCCAGGCCCTGGTCCAGGGTGAAGCCCGGGTCTGGGAGGGTGGCAGGGGCGATGGGGACAGGGGATGTGGGCGTCACCCTGGGACCTTGGGGCTTGGGAAGAGCAGCCTCGGCCAGGACCTGCCGCGGAGCTGCCCTTTCACTTTCACTTTCTCGGAAGGGTGGCCCTTGCCTGCCCTCGCTGCCAGCCCCCCGCGGCCCCCCAGGCCGGGCACCGGGTCCCCAGTGTGTCCCTGTCCCAGGGGCAGATAAGAAACGCCCCCCAGGGGACACAGCACACGGCCCCGGCGCCTGTCCCTAAATAAAAATATGAAAAAGGGCTGGGGACGTGGCTCTGTGGCTGAGACCCCTGGGTTCCGTCCCCAGAGCAAAAAAGGACACCCCCCGGGTGGCACCCTCCCGGATCCCAGAGCTGGGAGACCAGGGCAGGAGGACCCCAAGTTCAAGGCCTCAGCAAGTCTCCCACCTTGGCTACTTAGTGACAAAACCAACCAACACAGGCACACGCACAGGCACACGCACACACGCACAGGCACACGCACACACGCACAGGCACACGCACACACACAACACACACACAGGAACACGCAAACACACACACACACAGGAACACAGGCACACACACACACAGAGGAACACACACACACACACACACAGGCACACGCACACACACACACAGGAACACGCAAACACACACACAGGAACACGCAAACACACACACACACAGGAACACACACACACAGGAACACAGAGCTGCCCACGCAGGGCACAGCGGGGTCTGGGCTGAGGGGTGGTCAGCCTGGTGAGGACTGGGTGCTGGGGTTCCGTGTCCATCTTGGGGTGCATTCTTCCTCCTCCTCCTCCTCCTCCTCCTCCTCCTCCTCCTCCTCCTCCTCCTCTTTTTTTCCCTCCTGGTCCTGGGGGCGGAACCCAGGGTGCTCCACACCCACCCACGTCCCCAGCCCTTTTTATTTTTTATTTGAGGCAGGGTCTCGCTCAGCTGCTAAGGTTCTTGCTAAATGTGCTAAATTGCCGAGTCTGGCCTCAAACTTGCTGTCCTCCTGCCTCAGCCTCCCAAGTGGCTGGATCACAGGCCTGCGGCCACCTCACCCGTGGGCGTGCATTCTTACTGGGTTTTTTTTCTTCCAAAGAAGGAAGAAAAGTGCCCGCTTTGTCCACCTGGCTTGCTGGAGGACAGCCTGTCCTGTATGCCCGTTCTCTGAAAGATTCGGGTCTCAGTTAATCGGGGCTTTGGAATCAGACTGCGAGGCTCACCTCCCGGGTCCCCACTTTGTTCTGACCGAACCGGGTTCAGGTCACCTGGGTCTCCCTCTGTGAACAGCACAGTGATTGGTGGGTGGACGCTGGCCAGTGCCTTGTTACTATGAACACATCACTATGACAGTCACCCGGCTTGCTGTGTGGCCTCAACCAGGCAGTGCAGGGACGTCCTTGAGACAGCGTGGCCACCTGGGGGTCCCCAGTGTGCTGCACACCAGCCTACTCCAGGCCTGGGACCAGGTGGCCACTGGCTGGGAAGCCCTGCCGCCGGGCCTCTGGCCTGCGCTCCCGTGGGTCCCCCCGGGCCTCTGGCCTGCCCTCCCGTGGGTCCCCCGGGCCTCTGGCCTGCCCTCCCGTGGGTCCCCCCGGGGCCTCTGGCCTGCCCTCCCGTGGGTCCCCCGGGCCTCTGGCCTGCCCTCCCGTGGGTCCCCCGGGCCTCTGGCCTGCCCTCCCGTGGGTCCCCCGGGCCTCTGGCCTGCCCTCCCGTGGGTCCCCCGGGCCTCTGGCCTGCCCTCCCGTGGGTCCCCCGGGCCTCTGGCCTGCCCTCCCGTGGGTCCCCCGGGCCTCTGGCCTGCCCTCCCGTGGGTCCCCCGGGCCTCTGGCCTGCCCTCCCGTGGGTCCCTCCGGGCCTCTGGCCTGCCCTCCTGTGGGTCCCCCCTGGCCTCTGGCCTGCGCTCTTCCTGTTTTGCCCTGGGTCTTGCTCTGGAAGGTGCAGGTTCTGACCCTGTTCTGGCCCAGAACAGGCTCGGGAGGACTCGGAGGCTAACGCAGCAGCCTGGGCCTGGCCACCCAGGTGCCCTCGGCCGGCTCCCAGCTCTCCGTGTGGTCCCCAGAACACAAAGCCACCGCTTGGCGGCTCGGCCTGGTGGGGGAGGGGACCTCCTCAGGAGGCTCCCAGAAAAGGGTCAGGGCTTCAAAGGGACGCGCAGAGGCACCTCTGAGAGGGGCCTTCCCCGGGCAGCCAGCGGGTCCAGGGCGGGCAGCCTGCGGGTCCAGGGCGGGCAGCCTGCGGGTCCAGGGCGGGCAGCCAGCGGCCCTCCCATCCCCCGCCCTGCTCTTGGTGACCAGGGTGCCTCCCTGGGTGGCCTCGGCCCTCCTTGGTCCCTCGCTCCTCCCTGCCCAGGTCGCTGTCCCCCCGCTGTCCGTCCTGCCCCCCCCACCCACCCACAAGGCTGCGTGAGACCCCACCCATTTACCTTCTCACTTGAGGTCCCCGGAGCCATGCACTGTGACCTGGCCTGCGGCTCCCGAGCTCCAGAGGTCTGGTCAACAGCTCCCCACTCACCACATGACCCTGACCGGGACCCCACTTGACCGTGACCTGACCATTGTGGCCATGACGCTGGGCAGGGGGTGAGACGGAAAATGGTGGATGGGGGTGGGGGTTGGCATGCGCCAGCCACCAGGGAGGGGGCCATGGATGAACTAGGGGAGCAGGAGGAGGGGACAGTGACCTAGGGGTGGGGACAGCAGGTGAAATGCCCCGAGGTCTGGGTCCGGAGGAACGGAAAGGCCTGCATGGAACTCTGGGAACGGAGGGCAGGGGGCAGAGGCAGGCGTCCCCCTGTGCGGACTGAGGACGGCGCTCCTGCACAGGGGTGATGCCGGTGAGGACCGGCCCTGAAGGGACACAATACGGGAGGCAGGGTTTGCTGAGAGCCGGTGTCCTGGGGCAGGGGGGACATGCCCAGGCCACACAGCTGCTGGGGGTGGGTCCAGGAGTGAAGCTCACGTCCTCAAGCCGGTGTCCACGTCTCTGGAGAGGCCGAGACCCCGGCAGGGCCTGAGCCTGTGCCGACCCGCCAGGCCCCAGCTCACACCCTCCCACGCCCTTTGACAGCTGCTGCCTCCGCTCTCCTCCCACCTGGGCCCCGGGGAGCGTGGTGGGCTGCAGGCCTCCCGGACGGCGCTGGGCAGGGACGGCGGCTGTGTCTGGACCTGCCCCCTCTGCAGCGGGCTGGCGGGCTACAGAGGCTGGGCCCCTGCAGACCCGGGTGCTGGCGGGCAAGGCCCCGCCCTGGGCCTCCGTTGACTCCCTGAGGGAGCCCTCTCCTCCCGCCGCTGAACAGGGCCTCCGCCTGTCCTGGACGCCACCTCATGTCCCTCAGTGCAGCCTTCACCGGACCCTCGCGCAGGCCTGGCTGGCCAGGACCCTCTCAGGAAGCAGGGTCCTCTAAGACCTGTGGGCGGGGCGGCCTCCCTGGGGCGTGGGGCGGGGCCTGGGGGCTGTTTGCCATGCAGGGTTGGGGGTGGGGTGGGAGCAGGAAGGCACACCTGAGTGACACCACTGTGACCACCTGTGACCTCGGATGCCAAATGAGGCCGAGAGAGCAGCAGGGACCAGGACGGTCCCCCTGGGTGGGGGTGAAGGGGGAGGTCCCCTGTGGTGCCCGAGACCCAGCCCCCTGAGCCCAGAGGGGTGTGTGCCAGCGTGAGCTTGGGGGCCTTGTGGGGGACACCGCATAAACAGCAGGCCACCTGGAGCCACCTGGAGCCACCTGGAGCCACCTGGAGCCACCTGGAGCCACCGCAAGCCCACAGGGCAGGGGCGCGGGCAGTGAGAGCCTCGGGGACTGTGAGTGTGAGGGTGAGTGCGTGTGTGAGTGTGCGTGTGTGTATGTGAGTGTGCATGAGTGTGAGGGTGAGTGTGTGTGAGTGCATGTGTGTGAGGGTGAGTGCGTGCGTGAGTGTGAGTGTGTGTATGTGAGTGTGCGTGAGTGTGAGTGTGTGTATGTGTGCGTGAGTGTGAGTGTGCGTGAGTGTGTGTGAGAGTGCATGTGTGTGAGTGTGTGTGTGTTTGAGTGAGTGTGTGTGAGTGTGCGTGTTGTGTGAGTGCATGTGTATGAGTGCATTGTGTGAGTGCATGTGAGTGCGTGTGTGTATGAGTGTGTGTGACTGTGTGTGAGTGTGTGTGACTGTGTGTATGTGTGTGAGTGTGTGTGTGAGTGCATGTGTGTGAATGTGTGTGCGTGTGCGTGTGCAAGTATGAGTGTGACTGTGTATGTGTGTGTGAGTGTGACTGTGTGTGTGAGTGTGACTGTGTGTATGACTGTGTGTGTGAGTGCATGTGAGTGCATGTGAGTGTGTGTGACTGTGTGTGTATGTGTGTGTGTGTGAGTGCATGTGAGTGTGAGTGTGTGTGACTGTGTGTGCGTGTGTGTGTGAGTGTGAGTGCGTGTGCCTGTATTCACAGCGTGCATGCGGGTGCCTGTGCCTCGTGGGGGTTTCACTTCTACGCTGGCGGCTGCTCAGGCCCTGGTCCCCCAGAGCCTTGCCACCTCATGTCCACTGGGGCCTGCGCAGCGGGCGGACTCCTGGGAAGCTGCTCGGTGGCCTCCCCGGGAGCCCCGTGGGGTATGGGGAGGACAAACAAGAAGAAAGGACATCTGGATCAGCAGAGGGACAGAGCCAGCCGTGGGACCCCGAGGGAGGCCACGCGCTGCCAGACCTGGGCTGGCAAGGCCACCTGGGCACAGCGGGCACACAGGTCCGTCCCCTGAAGTTGGAACCCCATTGGGCCCCCTGTGAGCTCCTGTTGCACCCCACAAAACCTGGGCCTCCCCCTGGTCCCTGGGGGTCACCGGGGCCCACATAGCAGACAGATTGGTGAAGGGACCAGCCGCGGCGTGTCCAGCTGTGTGGCCTGGGCCTCGCGTCCCCCCTGTGCAGCAGAGTAAAAGAGGAGCAGGGGTGGCCACGTGCACACCTCATCCTGTCCATGGGGAAGCCGCTGCGCGGCCTGGTGACGGCCATGCAGGGGACAACCCTCCCAGGACAGCAGCCCTTTCCCTCCCTCAGGGTCCTGGGGCTTCCCAACTTCCCTGGCCACCTCTGCTCCCAGGGTGACCCTGGCGGGCACTGTCCTCGGTTCTGATATCAGGAGCTGGGCGAGGGGCTCTTTGCGTCCAGTCCCACTTTGCCCATGAAGACGCGGAGGCCCTTCTGCGGCTGGCTTAGGACCTCGGGCCGAGAGGTGGCCAGGCTGGGATTCGGGGCAGCAGCCCTGGCCTCGGAGCCTTACCCAACCCTTCCCAGGCCTCCCCTCAGCTCAGGGGCAGCGTCCTGTGCAAGAGGAACAAGGGGACAAGCCTGGGAGCCAGGGGACAAGAGCCCCGTGGCCCGGGGAGCGGTGAGGGGTCAGGAGCGGCAAGGGCTAACCCTGCTCAGTGCCCTTGGCGGCTGTCCACGTCTCTGTCCAGGGCGCCCGTGAGCTCGGAGTCGCGCTGGCTCCGCCCTGGATTCCTCTCTGGACACCCCTGATCAGGCCGCAGCGGAAGACTGGACCTTGCCACTCCCCCACTGCCCACCACCACCCTGCTCCAGGCTCGGGCCTCTCTGGTCACTGTGTATGCCCAGGCACTTGGATCTCTGCCCGAGTCCATCCCCACGCAGCAGCCAGGGCCCTGCCCACAGCCCACCCACCCAGGCCCTCCAGACGACGTCCGCTCCTGTTGCATTTAGAGCAGAACCCGGTGCCCCTGCATGGCCCGCCGGGCTCTCCACTCTGTCCTTCCTGCCTCTTGGCCTCACTGGCCGTTCCCCGCCCGCCAACCCCCGCAGAGCGCCCCTGGTTTGGAGAAAGTGCTGGGGCTCTGGCGGGTGGTCATTGGCTCCCCCTGCCTCCTGGCCAGCCCCGTCACAGCAGGCCCCTGCTGTCCCAGGGGCCCACTTTCCTCCTCCCCCCCGGCAGCCATCTCAGCCATCGCCCTTCCCGGAAGGAGAAGCCCGGCTCAGCCTTGGTTTTCTGAAATGGTTCCACTTTCACAGAATCGGGGCCATTTCGAGAAAAGGGGTCTGTCCCGGGTTCTCTGTACTGGCCTGGGCTCTGGATTCTGCCCTGGAGAATCTTCCCGTGAACAAGCTCACGCCACTTAGGGGACAGAGATCCGGCACCAGTTGGGAATGTGTTCTTCAAAGCCACGCCTACATTGATCCAAGGTGGTCCACAGCGGAGGAGAAGCAGCCGGCCAGCGCTTAAGCGGCCACTCTCTGGAGGTCATGGTGAACCCATGCTCTCACGTGTTGTACTGGAAAGAACTTAGGCTTTGGAGACAGGCTGATTTTGAGTCAACCTCTTACTGGCTGTGTAGTCTTGGGCAAGTTGCTGAACCTCTCTGAGGCCTTGGTTTCTTGAGATAGATTTGGGGTCTAGTAATTCCTGAGTACTTCAGATTTTCAGTCGAACACTTCTTACAATGAAGTGTGGTGTCGACAGCCCTCCATCACTGTGACAAATGCCTAGAATAATCAATTGATAAAGAGAAAAAGGTTCCTTGGACTCATGGTTTTGAAGGTTCCAGTTCACAGTTGGCCCCTGGTTTTGGGACTGTGGAGGCAGCTCATGGAGGGACCTGGGCTGCACCTTGGCAGCAAAAGGGAGACAAAGAGGAAGAGCCTGGGGTCCTGCAATCCCCTGCAAAAACACACCTCCCAACGCCTCCCACTAGGCCATGCCTCCTGAAGTTCCCAAGCTGGGGACCAGCCTTGAACGCATCACCTTTGGGGACACTCCACCCAAGCCAGAGCAAAGTGAAATGCACGCGGCTCTGCTGGGCGTTCTAGGGTCTCCTAAGTGGAGCTGCCTGGAGTGGAAACGGCATTTCCCGGCTGGTCGCCGTCCCCCTTGGCACCTGTTTCCACTTGGCGGATGCCTCCCCGCTGGGGGCTGAGGTCCTGCTCTGCGTTTGGGGGTACAGTTCCATTTTTCTGGTCTTCTTTTTCAGTACTGAGGATTGGGGTGCCTTACCACGGAGCCACAGCCCCAGGCCCCCTTCAGCTTTAGTTTGAGACAGGGTCTTGCTACGTTGTAGAGGCTGTCCTTGAACTTGCGATCCTCCTGCCTCAGCCTCCCGGGTCAGTGGGATGACAGGCGTGTGCCCAGAGGTTCATGGCCGCTGTGGAGTGCCCTGGAAACACGTTCTCCTCAGACTTCTGGGCACTGAAGCCAACGCCCGCCACACGGAGTCCACGAGGGACAGACCTGCCTTCCTTCAGGTCTGTCTGCCGGTCCCCCTACTCATCCACGTCATTTTTCCTTGCATTTCAGAGTCCGTCCTGGGCGTCTCCCGCAGCCCCGTGCATACCTGGGCCGCAGTTCATCAGCTGACGTGTAGGTTCTTTGGACTCACAGGCCTGCATTTGAAAAAAGAAAGACTTCCCTTCCCTGGGGATGACCCAGGACAATGAGCGGCCACCCCCAGGCCTCACCTGGAGGCCCGGGCACTGAAAGACCCCGAGAGGGCCCTTTGTTCCCAGGGAAGAGTGGCCCTGGCTGACCGTCTTCCCAGCACCTGTGTCTAGGGCTCGATGGCAGAGGCCCGACTCTGGGGGTCGGGTGCACCTAGTGACCACTGCCAGGAGCTCTGTGGGTCCAGTTAACTCGCAGGAGCAGCGGCAAAGCAGGAGAAGGAGGCGCTCGTCCTGCGAGCCCGAGGCCTACACATGCATGTCCCCATTCTGGTTCTGCGGGTCCCTCGGGTGCAGGGCTTGGGGGCAGTTTCTGCTCCTGACATGAAATGACACTGGGGAAAAGCAGCAAAACCGAAGGGGTGAGAGGAACAGGAGCCGCGGGGACTCGGTCTCTTTAACTCCCCCTTCTATGGGAGCCTGTTGTCAGTCACCAGGAGGCCTGCTGTGACCCTTGGCACAGAGAAGGGCTCAGCGGTGGCAGCCACTGCTGTTATGAAGGTCACCTTTCTCAGGGCAGCAGGGTTCCGCCTTGTCCCTGGAAGTCTGAGCGGCCTGGGAGCCGGTCAGTGGGCAGGCCAGGAAGCCAAGCCGTCAATCCTCGTCTTAGCTGCGGGGTTGGAGCCGGGAGCAGGAACCCTCTCCAGAGCGGCCCTGAGGACACCTGAGGCCCCTGGGGAGGAGGGCGGTCCCCATGGAGGCAGGCTCACGGTGTGTCAACAGACGGAGGTGTCTGCTCCTGACAGTCATTTGAGACACAGGCTGCAACTCCTGGAGCTGGTGAAACTCTGTAGGCCCAGTCTTTCGCGGGAGGTGTCTTGCTGTGGTTACACAGAGCTGCCCTGGAGCCCGGGAAGAGCTCACACGGGTCTTTCAGGGGCACACGCTCTGTTTCTGTTTTACAATCGAATTCACTGCCGACATTTTTAGAGGTGGAGAGTATCCATTAAGATGTCTTGCAAAATTGGATCCACAGGGCTGGGCCCGCCTTCCCAGGGGGTAACAACTAGCTGGGTGTGATTGACCCAGGAAACCATCTGAAGGCCAGTTTGTCACAGCCACACCAGGGCTACTGCCTGGCCACTGTGGGCATCTGAATTTGAGACCTCTGGGGTTGCTGGTGACGAAGACAGGCTCAAATATGTACCGTTGAAGACACAGGCAAGTGAATAGCTTCGGGCAGTTCTGCTCCCCAGGGTAGCAGCAGTGTCTGAAGGTGGTGGACAGTCACAACTTCAGGAGGGTGCACCTGGCGTCTGCTGGGTGGAAGACAGGCAGCATCTCATTAAGGGGCTCTTCTTCCTGCCCTGGATGGTCCAAGCCACCCTAAAACTGGCAGTCTCAAACAGTGAGTAAATAACAAAGCACAAACACTCAGAAATATGTTTGCAGAAAAGCCGCCCCTGATACATATAGTCCACACGGAGCTGGAACTGGACAATGGCCAGTGGCTCCTCTGGTGGTTTGCTTAAAGGAGGTCCGTCAAAGGCAGGGACGAGGCTTCCAGGCCTGAGTCTTGCTGCAGGATGTCTTTGAGGTCTTGCAGTCAGCACGTTGATTGACATCTTGGCAGGTCACCCCCGACTCAGGTGCTGGGCGGACCCCAGCAGAGCAGGATAGAGATTCACACGGTCACTGGGCAATTGGTCAAAGGGAATGTCCACTGGTCATTCCCAGACACTAGATGTCTATCCACGAGGCTTCCGTGTGCGGTGACCCACATGCAAAAAACCCACCGACAGCCCCCTCCCACAAAAGACTGTCCACCCCAAAATGTCAACAGGGCTAAGGTTGAGAAACCCTGGATCCAGGGCAATGACCAGCCGTGCACAGCTCATAGGTGTATTTTAAAACTTGTAAATTAATATGCCCAGAAGTTAATTATTTCTTAGTGCTTTTTAGATTATTCAGAGGTTTTTACACTAGTGCTTTTACATCTTTTACTTAGATTATTTTCTGAGTGTTTTTTTTTTTTTGTATTTTTTTCTTATTTTAGATTTTCCTGTTCTTAAGTGTCCTACAAAGAATGTGCATTTCTTTTGTGAAAAAATGTGGTTATATACTTATTACCTTTTATTAAAAATGTAATAAAATAAAAACATAACAAAAACAGTCCGGTGCAATGGCATAAACCTGTAATCCCAGCAACCCGGGGAGCCAGGCAGGAAGGAGGATGGCAAATCCCAAGTCAGCCTCAGCAACTTAGTGAAACATTGTCTCAAAATAAAAAATAAAAAAGGGCTGGGGGTGTACTTCAGCGGTAGGGCGCCTCTCCTTCAATCCCAGGATGGATAGCCGGACAGAGGACTGGCTGTCCCTGTCCCCTTTCCCAGCCCTATCTCCTAACTTCGGTTTGAACCCGTTTTTCAGTTGACACAGTCTCTCTAGGACCGGGTCCACGCACACTCGGTGCACTGCGCAAGTCAGGGAGCGGGTCCCATCAGCGCCCCTGACGTCTCTCACTCGTGATAGCCGCGCGGGCCGCTCCCGCACCCCGGAGTCGCCCCCTGCGCAGCGCTGAGCTGTGCAGGGCCACGTAGAGGTGGCGCCCACCCCGCAGCCGCACCGCCCGGCGCCCTGCTCCCCCTCGCTCCGTGCGGGGGCGGTCACTCGGCGGACGCATGCGCATTCCTGCGGGCGGACGCATGCGCACTCCTGCGGGCGCGAGGGCGGCCCGGCCCGACCCCGCCTCCCGGGGCTGGCCATTGGTCGGCCTCGCCGGCTCCTGATTGGTGCCTCGGGCCAGGTCTCGCTGTCGGTCAGAGTTGGCGGGAGAGCGGCCGCGGCGCTGCATGGCGGCGGCCTCGGACCCGGGGGCCGTGCGGCTGCCGCCGTCGCCGCCCTTCAAGGTGCTGGCGGAGCAGCTGCGGCGCGACGCGGAGGGCGGGCCCGGCGCCTGGCGGCTGTCCCGGGCGGCGGCGGGCCGCGGGCCGCTGGAGCTGGCGGCCGTGTGGATGCAGGGCACCGTGGTGGCGGCGGGCGGCGACGGGGCGCGGCTGCGGGACCCGAGCGGGGCCTTCTCGGTGCGCGGCCTGGAGCGGGTGCCGCGCGGACGGCCCTGCCTCGTCCCAGGTAACCTCCGCCCGTCCTCGCCCGGGGCGGACTGGCCACCCGTCTTCCCCTGCCGTCCCCTGTCCCCTCTCCCGAGCTTTTCCGTTTTCTCTGAAGTGGGGTCTCGCCGGGTGGTCCAGGCTGGCCTCAAACTCCTGGCTCCAGCCAGCCTCCGGCCGCAGCCTCCCCGGAGCCGAGGTCTTCCACGTGCTGGGCCAGCGCACTGCCCGCGAGCTGCCCTGCGGCCCTCCTGAGCTCATCTACGGCACATTGTGAAAATGCAGGTCCCTGGGCCGCCCAGGCCCTCCTCCTGAGCTCCCTGGGGAAGGACCCCTGGCTGCTGTGTTTGTCACCAGCCGCCTCCTCCCGGCGACTTCACCTCTTCCCCGTCAAGTCTTGGGAGACGCTCTCCCAGGAAATGCCTGCGCTCTTCCTAGGAAATGCCTGCGCTCTTCCAGGAAATGCCTGCGCTCTTCCTAGGAAATGCCTGCGCTCTTCCAGGAAATGCCTGCGCTCTTCCTAGGAAATGCCTGCGCTCTTCCAGGAAATGCCTGCGCTCTTCCCGAATGTTGGCGTCAGACTCACCGCACGTGGGGCTCCTGAAAGCCCAGGGGGCTGTCCCTGCCCCGGGGTGCCAGGAAGTGCAGGTGGGACCGGAATGTGCATTTCTGACCAGCTCCCAGGAGGTGCCATGCCACCGGCTAGGGCCATCGTTGATAAGGCAGGCTGGAGCTCTGTGGTTCTGCCGGCTGGTCCTTACCTCTGGCCCAGTGCCTGACACATGGGTGCTCCAAGAACCACTTGCTTATAGGTGACAGGCACCGGCACCCAGGGTCTCGTCTCACTCCTTTCATGGGAAGTCAGCTAACCCTCGCACGCGGGGCCCGTTCAAGGTGCTGGCTGCGATGGAGACCAGGTATCTAAGGCCTGCGGGGAGACAGCCTGGGAGCACATTTCCCGGAAGATCCTTGATCCTGGTGGAGCTACCATGTGATCTTGGAAGGCTTGTGTGGGGGGTGTGTAAGGTCTCAATGTTGGCAGTTTGAACACAGTAGGCCTCTCTCTGTGGCTCCTGCCCCTGTGAAATCGGGCTGCGGGCTCTCCCTCTCTGTGGCCCTTCCTGCTTGCCCAGTCTTGCTTTCCAGCTAGGGGCAGGATGGGGCAGTGGTCAACCTGTGCTGCTCCGGGTCTGACGAGTTGGGCTGAATTCCTAGCCACATTCTTCCCCTCTGAGAATGCTCTTGCTCTTTCTGGACTTTTTCACCCTCTGTGAAAAGGAGCTAGTCATTCCTTCCTGCTCTGTGGATCCAGTAGGTGGACAGGCCCTTAGCTCAGCTCCCGCACACACGGGGTGGGGTGGAATGTTGGCTCAGTGTGCTCTTGGCCGCAGCCAAGATTGGCAGACCACAGGCTGATGCCTCTTTTCATAGGACCTGTGAACTTACAGCTTTGTTTTCTATTTTTATTTATCTTTTTTTTACTTTTAAAAAAATTTTATAGTCGTAGATGGACAGCATGCCCTTATTTATTTTTGTATGTGGTGCTGAGCGTCAAACCCAGTGCCTCACAAGTGGCAAGTGCTCTGCCACTGAGCCGCAGCCCAGCCCTATCTTGTGGCTTTTGAGATGGCTCTTGCTGTTCTGCCCAGGCCAGTCTTGAACTCTTGGACTTGAGGGACCCTCCTGCCTCAGCCTCCCGAGTGCTAAGACTGCAGGCGCATGCCACCATGCCGGTTTGGTTTTCACATTTTTAAATGGCCGAAAAAGAATCACGGCGTGTACTGGGCACCGTGGCGCAGACCTGAAATCCCAGTGGCTTGGGAGGCTGAGGCAGGAGGATGTGAATTAAAAGCCAGCCTCAGCCACTGCAAGCTGTGAAGCAACTCATGAGACCCTGTCTCTAAATAAAATACAAAATAGGGCTGGGGATGTGGCTCAGAGGTGGAGTGCCCCCGAGTTCAACTCCTGGTATCCACCCCACACAAAAAAAATCATGGCATGTAAGTGGTGTATGACACCAAAGTCAGAGTGCCCATCAGTGGGGTTTTATTGAGACACTTGTGACTTGGGAAGGCCCAGGGCTGCTGTCCTACGTACCTAAGGAGCGAGGAGCCTGGTAGAACCTGGAGCCTGCAAGGCCTGGGAGATTCACCGTCTGGCCCCTTACAGAACACGCTGGCAGCCCGTGGCCTTAGGCTCTGAATGTGGTCCATGCTGCCTGGTGTCTCGGCCTCAGCCAAGTCCCTTGAAGCAGGTTGGGCAGCACCCCGCTCCCTGCACATTCTGGTCCCAGCCCTGGCATAAGCCTGGCGCCCAGTGGGTGCCTCAGTGTTTGAGCTGGGCACCTCTGCGCCTGAGTGGCTCACCCGCTGGCCTGAGTGCCCTCTTGCCAATCAGGGCCAAGCTCTGCTTTACGATCCGAGTCACTGCCTGCGGGGGGCGGGGACGTTGGGGGCACTAAACACCAGGCACCGCTGTCGGCCTGAGCGGGGTGGTGGAGGGAAAGGTCCTTAAACGTTTTAGAGGGCTGATGGCATCTGCCTGTGGAGCTCTGCGGATCGCGGAGTTGGAAAGAGCACGCGCCACCGTGTGGCTGGCCCTGCCACCGTGAGCCTCTGGGATGTCCTCAGAAGCCTCCAGCTGCGGGGCACTGAGGGCTGCTCCCGGTCAGCTCCGGGTCTGTCTGCAGTTCTCGGGGGGCAGCAGTGTGGAGTGCAGCTCGGAGGAGGGAAAGCTGGTCCAGGCCCCAGCGCTCCGGAGGGCTTCAGGGAGGAGGCACCCGGGCACGCGTCTCGGCTGTGTGTAGGGACCAGCCCTCCTGGATTGCTCGGGACTCAGGACCCTGGACACTGGACTCTGTTATCAGAAAGTCACCCTGGGTCTGTGCAGGAGCAGGAGACGGTCAGGCCCCCTCCACTGGCACGTGCAAAGGCCCTGTGGGGCAGCAGTGGAGGGCAGGAGGGTCCCTCCCTGATGAGCCTGATGGCTGTGGAAGGCCTGCTTAGGTGGCCTTGAGACTCCCTGCGCGGGGCTGTTCCTCCTGGCTTCTGTCCCTCAGCACGTAGCACGTTCTCTCAGGTCAGGAGCTGAGGATGCAGGGGTCTCTCAGTGTGCAGGTGGGCTGAGAGACACTCACCTGGATGGCCACCCCAGGTCCTGTGGTGGCACTGCTTCTGGCAGGCTGCAGCCACTGGAGGCGCCAAGGTTGGAAGGGATGAGAGCTGACCCGGGAGGGTCACCCCTGGGGAAGCGGGGGGCGCGACCGGGATGACCACCACTAGTTTGCCATGGTCAGCCTTTCAGCCCGTCCCTCCAGCCGTGTGCATCTGCCCGGCAGATCTGGTGGCCTCTCCGGTCTCAGGCCTGTTGCTGAGGGTCCCATCTCTGCCAGCCCTTGGGGTCATCCTGCGGGGTTTCAGAATGAGCCGCTTGTCACCCGGGACCCAGCTGGAACCCGAGCGCCTGCCAGCAGTGGGCGGGGCCAGGGTCCCGGCCTGGAGGGGGCTGGTGGGGGCTGGTGGGGGTGGCGGTGCGCCCGCCCTTCCCGCTGGGTTTGGGGATCTTCTTGACACAGTCGCCTTCTGTGTGGTCTGTGACGGCCAAGTTCTGCTCCCAAGGAGACTTGCTTCCCCAGGGAGTGGGAAGAGGCACGGTGCTGTCAGAGTCCCCGTGGCCGCCGCCCTGCCCCCATTGCCGGCGTGTGCCCTGCTTGGTTGGTGGGGCAGCTGGAGCAGCGGCAGCCTGGGACCTGCTTGGGACCCTTGGCAGCCTCCAGGGGGAATTGGAGTCTCCTTTTAGCATTGGGGAGGGGCTTTGCAGAAAGAGGGCGTCCTGCAGAGTCCAGTCACACGTCTGGCTGCCCTCTGGCATCGGTCAAGAGCAAGACTTGGAGGAAAGCTGGGTTCTCTGCCCTGCCTTGGGCAGTCTGTCCGACCCGACTCCCCCGGGGTGGGTCCTTCCCTTCCCGCAGCAGGACGCCCCTGTGCCTGGTAACTGCGTCCCGTGAAGCCAGACGCCGAGCCTCGAGGTGGCGCCCGGGTCAAGCGTGGAGCTCAGTGATGGCCACGTGTTTCCTGGTTGTCTGGGATACCTGCTCCTCGGGGTCCCAGGTTTTCTGTGGGTGGAACCCAGGCCTCGTGCACTCTGAGGCAGGTGCCCACGTCCGGGGGACGGGGTCTCCGGGGCTGCCTCCCCTTGCTAACGTGGACTTCACTCCAGCCTCTTCCCTCCCAGGGAAGTACGTGATGGTGATGGGCGTGGTGCAGGCCTGCAGCCCCGAGCCCTGCCTGCAGGCCGTCAAGATGACCGACCTCTCCGAGAACCCCCTCCATGAGAGCATGTGGGTGCTGGAGGTGGAAGACCTGCAGCGCAGCATCCCTTAGGCGACCTGTGACCTCCACCCAGTGACCTCTGTGTCCTTACAAATGTCTGCTGCTCAGTGACTTCAGCTCTGACCGCGACCTTCCTGACGACCTTGACGCAGTGCTTCTACCCTCCTCAGGAGTCTCTTGGGGACGCTGCTTTTGTGGACTCTGTGGGCGGGAATTGGAAATGCCCGGTTCCTGCCGTAACTGGCCTCTGCTGTAGGACTGGGTTCGCTGAGGAAAAGCACGTGGGGTTTTTTTTCTTTTTCTTTTTCTGTGTGAGTTTCTCTCTCAAGCGCAAAGTGACCTCGTGTTGCATTTCCAAGTTCTGCAAGTGAGGGTACCTCCCGTGACTGCTGGCCCCTCTTTTATGATGCAGAACTTGAATCCAGTCATTGCCCATGTGACCAGAGTGTGGTGATGAGCAGGAAAACAGACAGAGGGAGGAGGAGGACGCTGCGGCCGTCTCTCGCTGACAGCTCCGCGTCCAGTGACCTCTGTCCAGTGTGCAAGTCCAGTGCATTTTGTCTCCTTGCAGTGCTGGGAGGGAGCCCAGGCCCAGCCCTGAATGGCCCTCAGAGCCCAGCTCTCTCCTGCTGCGGGCACAACGCAGACGTCTCAGCTCCGTTTGCCTCAGGTGTGGAAGGTAGCTCCGTCCTCCTCCACTTGGAAATGCTGCGGTATTGTCTGAATTTCTCACTGAAACTAAAGAACCAAGACCGAGAACAGCTCACAGACTCCACCAAGCGGGAGCTTCGCCCGTGGGGACAGCGAGGGCCGCCTGGGCTTAGAGGGTGTCTTGTAGGAAAGACTCTGTCTACCGCGTGGGGCTCTGCTCCCTGCCGGGCCGCGGTCATCTAGAGTGTGAATACCACGGAGCCGCTGTGTGCAGGGTCGCTGTGGGGTTCGCCAGGTCATCGCTTTCTACCACTAATAAATTCTAGGTGCTACGTGTGTTTTAGATAACTGTTTCTAAAGCAGTTTGGGGATGCTGCACAGTTGAGCGGAGAGAGCAGGGTTCTCCGTGACGAGCACCTGCCGCTGGCCTGGTCAGTTGCTGGTTGCCGAGTCCCTGTCTGCATTGGGTTCCCTCAGGTACCTTCTTTGGGTCTCACCCTAAACTCTGGGCTCCTGGGTCCCTCCCTTCTCCACTGCCGACAAGGCTCCTCCCGTGTCTGTCGAGCGTCCCCTTCCCCAGGCTGTCGCTTGGTGGCCGCGCGGCCAGTGGTTTTCAGGCCGCTCTCCTGCAGCCCGCAGTTAGGGTCCCTCCAGGTCTCCTGCAGCTCGGCAGCGTGAGGGGTACCCGCGTGTCTGTCCACGGGTGGAGGGACATGGTGCTGCATTCCATCCTGGACAGTCATGGACGGAGCTGCTGAGCGGGTTTCTCTGCTCGTGGAGGTGGACAGCCAGGAGCTCAGTCCTGGGCCAGAAGGCGAGTCTGTGGCTACCTTGTGAGAGATTCCAGACTCTTCCGAGTGGGGTGTCACCCGCGTCCCACCAGCACCGAGCAAGCGTCCTCTTGCCTCATCCTCACCAGCATTTGTCAGGGTTTTGGATTTGCTGTGTTTAAACTATGTAACGTTTTGTTTTCTTTTTAAAGATTTTTTGGATGGACACGTACCTTTACTTCATTATTTTTTTGTGTTGCTGGGGATCAAGCCCCTCACACTGCTGGACGAGCGCTCTACACTGAGCCCCGGCCCAGCCCGACGTCTTCTTAGAGACGGTGAGTTGGGTGGTGTTTTATTACGGATCTGGCTTGTTGACTGCCTGAAGCTGCTTCTCAGCTGGCTCCTGCTCCCAGTGGGGCTTTTCATCAGTATCGCTGTGTTTGATGGGAGACTGTGGCTCCATCCATCTGAACCGAGCCCTTCATCTAGGCTGGACTTTCTGGTGGGTGTGGACAAGTTACCTGACCTCTCTGTACTTCGAAGCCTTTACAGTTTCCTTTGTAAAACAAAAATCCCTGTCAGCTTGCGGCACTACCCTAAGGAATAAACGTGTGTGTAAGTCACCTTTATATAGTACTCAGTATACAGTGGGCACCAAATTACTGTTGTTGCCAGCAGCAATAAGTGTTTGCTTACATTCATCAGTTGCCTGTAAGATATACGAGCATTTTTTTTTTAGGTTTTACGACATGTTTTTTTGTTTATTATTTACGTGGTGCTGAGATCGCACCCAGTGCCTCCCATGTGCTAGGCAAGTGCTCACCACCCAGCCCCAGCCCCAGCCCCAGCCATGTGTGTGCATTTTTAAAAAGAAACTTTTAGATCTACAGAAAAATTGCAAAAATAGTACAGAGTTCCCATATTTCTGCATCTGACTTTCCTCATCAGCATCTCATTAAGTATGGCACATCATCACAATTAGCGACCCGTGTCGACATGCTTTCAATCTTAAGGATGTACTTCATTCAGATTTTTTCCCTAACATCTTATCTTATTTTTGGTTCTGGGGATTGGACCTGGGGTACCTGACCACTCGGCCGCATCCCCAGCCCCCCTTTTTCGATATAGATATAGATTTTGTCGACAGACGGGTCTCACTGAGTTGCTCAGCACCTAAGTCTCTGAAGCCGGCTTTGAACTCCCGATCCTCCTGCCTCGCGTTCCCAGAGCTGGTCACGCGACCCCTGGCCTCCCCGCCTGAGCACTGGACTGCGTGGCTCCCTTTGGGACTTTATCATCAGGTGCCGTGCTGTCCTCGTCATCGCGGCCAGGGCCGCACACTTAGTAGGGAGTAAGCGCTCTCCCATGAAGCTGGGCCTCCCAGCCAGAAACGCGTGCGTGTGTGTGTGAGTGTGCGCACTCTCTTGTTGTTGGTTTGGTGCTGAGGGTCCAACCCAGGGCACCCTGCCACTGAGCCACAACCCAGTTCTTCTTATTTCCTGCTGTGACACAGGATCTCACCAAGTGCCCGAGACCTCGACCTTGTGATACTCCTGCCTCGACCTTGGCAGGCACCACTGCACCCAGCCAGAGAGGTGGCTGAGCAGATCTGGGTCCCAGAACTCCTGGTTCTCACCCAGAGTGGCCCTCCCTGCAGCCCGCCCACCGTGGTTCCTCCTTATCTGAAACCTGCTTTTCTGCTAGAAAAGTGGCCGAGCTGCTGAGAACCTCCCGAGCCACGTCCTGCCCAGGCCGCCCACCTGACCTGCAGTGACAGCCCCCAATTAGAACGTGCTGCTGGGTGGCCCCGATGCCTGGGCATTGTAGCTGAGTGTGTTGGGTGTCCCCAAAACGGCTGGTGGCCCCAGGGCTGGGGGTGGGTCGCGGGGCGCAACAGCCGAGCTGTGCGGTTTCTGTGAACAGGACGTTTCCTCCTTGATATCACCAGATGAAAACGCATCCGGAGGCTTCAGTTTTGGGTGCCAGATCAAAGCCAGCTCAGGAGCCCTCGCCCGCCAGGCAGCAGGGCCGTGCGCGACGGCAGCACAGCTTCCCTTTTGAAATCAGCTCTTTTCTAAGAACTGAAAACGAGCAGCCGGCTGGGACTTCACTTTTCTTGGAACTGCTTTACATTACAAAACAATACGAAACCCTCATTGAGCTGGGCCGCAGCCCCTGAGTTCCTATTCTTTCTGTTGCATGTTCTTGTAAAGCCGAAGCCTTACCGCAAAAGGCTTCCGCGTCAGGTGAGGCAGAAGGGGAGGCCACAGCCCGGGAAATGCTGAGCCTCTTTCTCCCCGTGGGTTTGTGTCTGATCCATTGATCTAGGGAAAAGGACCAGATTCCAAGGGTCACAGCAGGAGACCTGTCAGGTCACCGATGCTAAATCTCAGGTGTCAGGGAAGAGAGTGCATTTGTGTGTGTGTGTGTGTGTGTGTGTGTGTGTGTGTGTGTGGTGCTGGGGGCTGAACCAGGGCTGGTGCGTGCGAGGCAGGCACTCCCAGCCCGGGGCACCTTCTTTATGAGCACGTAGCAGCCTCCTGGAGCCCAGGAAGAAGGGCACCACCAGGGCCCCAACCTGCTCGGGCTAAGGAGGGCAGGGTGCCAGGCCTCGAGGCCCACCTGGTCCTGCCGCTCCCGTCTGGCCTCGGGTTTGGAGGTCAGCTTCCTTCACGGGCGGCTGCTGACGGGTTCTTGGGGACTGGAGTAGACACCCCTCTGAGTAGGGGTCTCTGTAGGTGGGCACACTCTGAAATCATGGGGCCCATCTGGGGTCTCTGTCGGAGGCCCCAGGGACAGGGCTGTGCCTGATTCGCCTGCATCCCTGCCCAGCACGACATTCCCGCCGTCAGTGAACGCAGCCTGGCTGGTGGGGCTGGAAGGTGAGCCCCTCAGGGCTGCTGGGATCTAGCACCCGGCGGTTGGGCGGTTGGCGAGGGCCTGCGGGCGGCCGTGTGGGGCTGCTGGGAAGCACCAGGCGGGAGGGAAGGCCGCGGAGCCCCCGGGAGGGTTGGAGTGTCGCAGAGATGGGAGTCCTCCGGGAACGGGCTGGGGCTGGCTGTCTTGAACCTCCAGCACCCCCTGCTGGTCGGTCCCCGCACCCCACCCCTGTGGCTGGCCGGAGCCCCTGACAGAACACCAAGCCGCCAAGCGGGGCCTGAGGAGTCTCAGCTCCGCACCCTGGGATTTGGCTCCCTGTGGGAGAACCAGGAGGGGCGGGTGGCTGGGTCGGGGACGGAGGGTGTCAGTGGGCCTGTCACGGGCCCCCATCTGCCTTTTGACTGGGTGGCCTCGAGTGAGGATGATGGGGTAGGAGAGGTCAGGTCGCTGTCCCCAAAGCTGCTGACCAGAGTCCAGGCAGTCTGAACAAGTGCCAGGAAGCACGTTTGCTCTGTGGGCCTTTGGTCACCACGCTCCTCCTGAGCGCCTGCCGGGTCCCAGGCGGGACACACCCAGGGAGCAGATGCGTGGTCGCGCCCTGCGCCGGGTGGATCTTCTCTGGCCTCCTCTCCCGCATCCTGAGGCTCTTTATTTAATCAAATCTGCAAAATCCTTCTTGCTCCTGCAGCAACACCCACAGGTTCGGGGCTCAGGGCCTTCCGCCCACCCCGCCTGCCCTCCAGCCCCAGATGTACGTCCATCTTGCCCTAAGGTCGCCAAGCCCCTCGCCGACTGCAGCAGCAGCTCCACGTCCAAAAAATGTCACCCGGCCCTCATGGTCTGCACCCGGCGAGGCACCACCCATCCTGAGCATACTCCCTGCCCCCCCAGGACCTGTCAAGCAGGTCATCTGCTCCCAGGATGCCGTGGGCAGTGACCCTGAGTGTCTGGCTTTATTTCTCATCCAAAGTATCAGACACGGGCCAGAAGGGAAGAGAAGCAATGAGGCTGTGCGCTTGGGAGAGCAGACCCCTGAGCTTCCTCCCTCCTGGCCACGTGGGCCCAGGGAAGGAGCATCTCAGGGTCCGTTGGCCCCCAGCCCCGTGGCCTGGGAGAGGAGGGACAGGCAGGGCCAGAGCTCCCCGCGGTAGTAGCCCTCAGGGTCCTCCGGGCACAGCTGGACCCCCCTTGCATGCCGAGGCCTCTCAGGACTTTCTCACGTCGCCCGGGATCGACCGAGGCAGCTGGTCTACCAGCTCTCCTGGCTTCTGCGGTCTCTCCTGGGCACCCAGTGGGCCTCCTTCGCATTTAAGGAGTCAGGTGGAGCTACGGAGCCCCCCGTAGGGACCCTGGAGTCCTAAGGAACGGGGCAGTCACTCACCCCACAGGCCTCAGACAAGAAGGCCACCGTCCCGGCCACCCTGTGCAGGGAGGGCTACTGGAGCCAGACGGCCGCCGCCTCAGGGGAGTCTATGTAAAGATACTAATGGCTGGTGCCAGAGGGACCGGCATGTCGCGTGGCGTTGCTGCCGTCCTGGAACAGCTGTGCCGACAGGGCGGCTGCTGGCCTTGCGGCGGCCCGTGACTGCTTGAAATGGGGCTGGTGGTGTGGCCGGGATTGGTGAGTGCGTTCCTTCTGCCGCCGCCTGGGGTGGGCCGTGGAGAGGGGCGACAGAGTGACCCTGGGTGGGGAGACCTGACGGCCTGCCTCCGCCAGGTGACCAGGATAGCCCAGAGGGCAGCAGGGGAGGCCTGCACCTGGGTACGAGCCTGAGGCCTGGCGGCTGGGGCTTGCAGTCTTCTCGCTCCAAGGTCAGTCCCCTGACCACTCCCCTGGCCCTTGTAGGGACAGTGCTCCAGGGGTCCCTGGGGAGCCTGAGGTGACCTCATCTGAGGACAGTGCAGCCTCAGTAGGTGTGACGGTGGCAGAGACCTCGCGAGACTGACGCACTGCACCGACAGCCAGGGCCTGGCAGAGGTTGGGCTCTCTGCTCAAGGCCTTGCTGGGCGGAGCCCTCTCCAGGAGGCCCGGGAAGAAGCCCACTCCTGGTCCTGGGGGCTGCAGAGCCCAGCTCCCTCTCCTCACAGCGGAAATAACTGGAACCTCCTGGGCTGCCCGTCTGTGGTCCTGCCTGTCCTCTGGGCCCAGGTGTGAAGCATTAAGGAGAGACCCCACCTCATCACGTAGGGTCAAGGGGTAGGGTCAAGGGCTTGGGTTCTTGGTCCACAGGATCCCTGTGGGGCAGGGCCTGGCGTCTCCCTCAGGGTGGGGGTCTCTGGGTGGAGGGTGTCTTGGAAGTTGGCCTTCACAGGGACCTGCCAGGGGGGCAGCCTGCTGGTGGGTCCAGGCTGCACGTCACGCCGTGGCATAGCACAGGCCTCTGAGCCTCGGTTCTCCCCTGCCCCGCTGGTTCTCCGTCCTGTGTGGACACAGTGGCTGCGACTGCTCCTGCTCTCGGACCCAGCTGCCCTGCTTTGTGTCTAGGCCTAAGAATGGCCTTTCCCTGCTTCTCCACGTCCTCTGCCTTCCCGGCTGGTGGTGTGGCCCTTTAAGGAGAGTGACCGCTGGCCCCAGGATCCTGGTCTCCTCAATTTGGCCCAGACGTGGTGTGGGGGAGAAGAGCCATGGGAGGGGCCTTGTAAAATGTGCACTCCACGCCCACCGACCAGAGCAGCTGCTGCCAAGTTGACAGGGCCGGAGCCTGGGGAGGGGACTCCGGGAGGCCCCCCTCCCCGCCCCCACCCTGTCCCCCACCCCGTCCCCCACCCCATCCCCCACCCCTGTCCCCTGCTCCCTCCCAGTCAGGTCTGGCAGGAGAGCAGTGGAGGCCCAGCGGAGGCCCAGCCCCCTGGCCAGCCGGCTGGCCAGGCCATGTCGCCGTGAGCATTCTGTTTATTCTGTGCTTATGACCTGTTAGTACCAAAGTCGCTTGAAAAACCTCGTGAAATTCTTTATGGAGAAAGAAAGGATGAGGGATTTTTGGTAATGGGGAAGCCACTGGCGGGTTTTGAAAAGCTCCGCTTGGGTGGTTTGTAACTAATTGGAAAAACATGTTCCTCCTCCTCCTCTCGACTTAATCCTCTTTACCGCCTCCCTGGCCTCCAGCTCCCTCCGCCTCCCTGGCCTCCAGTGTTCCCGGAAGGCTGGGGGCCTGGTCAACCCCAGTGGTCGCCAGGTGACACAGGGCAGCCTTCCTGGCCGGGCCCAGGTGGGGTCGCGGTGGCGAGCATCTGTACTGCTTGAAATCTGCAGACGTTCTGGAGGCTCTGGGGCTCAGGCAGGAAAAGGAGGCTGCTGGCAGCGGGGGACGCCCTTCTCAGGGTGGACGTGGATGGCCCCGTCCTCCATCCCCTTCCTGGGGCAGACGCTCTGGGGGCCTCGGCCGGCATCCTTGGGAGGCCGCTCTGGGCAGCACGAGGCTCCTGCTGGGCCCTGGCGCCTCTGGCCGGGGCTCTGCAGAACAGCCCTGGCTCTGGCACGCCTGGTGTTGCGGGCAGTCTCCGCCCGGCTCCGGCTCTCTGGGCTGTGGTGCACCCCCAGGTCCCTGTCTGGAGATGAAGTGCCGGGCGTGGACCCCCCACCCCCCGGGGACCAAGAGGTGACCCTGCTCTTGGAGCCCTGTGGTTAGGGTTTCCTCTCGCGCTCTCCACTTCCTTCCTGAAACCCCAAAGAGGCTTCATGTGAAAGGAGGGGCCTCTTGGATCCCCGGTGGAGCTGGGAGTGGCCGGGCCATTAGCTGGGCTGCTTGGCAGCCAGGTGCCTGACTAGCTGGTGGCCTTGAACCACCAGGGCCACCGAGGCTCCGCGGGCCCACTGCTAGGGGCCACCAGCCATCCTGGGAGGTGCTGTAAGGGGGCATTGTCAGGTCTTGGACTGCTCAGCACGGCCGTCTTCGGTGGCCTGGCCTCCTGAGGGACAGCGGTATAAGGAATCTCAGGACGGGGCGCCTGCCTTTTGGCACTGGCTCCGTCTTTACGCGAATGTCGTGGTCGCAGGACGTGGGCCTGGTCCGGAGGAGAGGGATGCCGGTGCTGAGGCAGCCGAGACGGTGGCCAGGCCGTTGCGGGGTCCACTGGGAGAAGAGGCTCTCGCCTGGTCATCCTAGAGCCCTGGACGAGGCTGGGTGGCGTCCAGTCCCTTGTTTTATGGAAACCCTGAACTGCTCCGGCCACCTGGGGACCAGCATGAGGGGCTCTGAAGCAGGGTGTTCTTACAGGCCCAGCCCAACATGGAGACCGGCTCAAAACCCAGGTTCAAGGCGCGACGGCGGCTGAGTCCTGCAAGGATGCAGTGTGAGGTCCTCCCGGGCACAGGCCCCGAGTGAGACGGGCCGGTCAGGGGAGAGCGCGAGGCGGGCAGCTGGCCTGCAGGAGGCCCATGAACTGGCCACGCGGCCCTTTGGGCCAGGTGACTCTAGCGTGGCTGTGGCCTGGGCGGGGCTGAGGTGTGGCGCTGTGACAGGCGGTGACAGACGCTCCAGGCAGCAGCTCCCCAAGGAGGGGGTCCCCAAGCTTGGTCACCCGACTTGATCCCCTGTCCCGGGTTCAGAGTGCCGCCCAGGACCCCGGTGATCAGCACTGCGCTGCCCAAGGCAACGTCCCGGTCTCTGGTTCTGGATCAGGTGTCCTTTGTCACTTGGAGGAAGCTGCCTGAGCCGTGACCCTCGGGGTAGACCTGGCTGAGCTCACCTGGGGCAAGAGCCTTCTCCTGGTTCCCTCTGCCTTTGAGCTTCAGCCTGGCCTCCCTGCTGACCCTTGGTGGCCCTAACTTCCCTAAGTAAGCTGCCCAAGGGGACCGCCCACAGCTGGGGGGCAGGCTTTCTTTTTAAATTTTTAATAGTTATTGATGGACCTTTATTGGTTCATTTGTTATGCGCTAGCCCTAACCCAGTGCCGCACACGTGCTAGGCAAACCCGCTAGGCAAACCCGCTACCACGGAGCCACACCCCACCCTGGAGAGCAGTTCTTACCTGGAGAGAATGGATTGGGTGTGGGGAAAGCACGTGTGCAGAGTCTGGCTTACATGGACCATTGGTGAAAGCGAGAAGTGGGTGCCATCCTATCCCCACCCAGATGTCGCTGGATGCGGTGGCTCAGGAGCACAGGAGGCCAGGTGACGCGGGACTCCTCCCATCCCCATCTGGTTGTGGCACTGGGGCTGGACCAGGAGTGCTTTACCACTGAGCTGCAGCCCCAGTCCTTTTAAATTCTACTTATTCTTTAACTCTGAGGCAGGGTCTTGCTAAGTTGCTGAGGCTGGCCTCCAACTTGCGATCCTCCTGCCTCAGCCTCCTGAGCTGCTGGGACTACGGCGTACAATGTACGTCATCTTCCCCAGCTAAAAATCTGGACCCATCAAATGACTACTCCCTGGCCCCTGGCAGTCACCATCGTACTTTCTGTCCCTGAATTTGACTAGTGGAGATGGCTCCTGTGGGTAGGTCTCTACCGTATTCACCCTTCTTTGCTTTGCACAATGTCCTTAAAGTTTATCCAGGTTGTAGCCAGCCTCAGGACTTCCTTCCTTTTAAAGGCTGAATAATATTCCACTGTGTGGAAATGCTGTGTTCTGTCTGTGTTCACCTGTCATGGACGTGGACAGCGTCTGCCTCTCTTTCTGTCTGTCGAAGTCATGCTTTTGTGGTTGTTACTGGGGATTTGACCCGGGGTGCCTTACCGCTGAGCTATATTCCCAGCCATACAAAAATGCGTTTGTTTATATATATATATATATATATATATATATATATATATATATATATATATATTTGGTACTGGGGATTGAACCCAGGGACATTTAACCTCTGAGCAACATCCTCACCCTTTTTTATATTTCTTGTTCACAGACAGGGTCTTGCTTAGGGCCTCCCTAAGTTGCTGAGGCTGGCTTTGAACTTGCCGTCCTCCTGCCTCAGCCTCCTGAGCTGCTGGGATTATAGGTGTGCACCACCATGTCTGGCTCCCCTTAAATTTTTTGAGGCAGGCGCTCACTGACCATGAATTTGAACTTCTGATCCTCCTGCCTCAGCCTCCGGAGCCACTGGGATGCAGACGTGACCGCTGCGCTGGCTGCAGCCATTCTTCAAGCAGGTTTTCTCGCCTCCTTTTTCTCTGCTGTCCGGAGCTTGATCCTCTCATGTTGAAACATTGCTTCGTGTTGGACTTTTTTGACAAATGAGTTCAAGATAATGCATCAAATTAATATATCACAACTTTAAAAAGTCACTTCCCAGTTGGCTCTTAGTCATTTTTCATCATTTTGAAAAGTGAAATTATTCTGAAATTTTGGGGGATCTTTTCTTTCCGCCCCACCCTCCCTCACTTTGGGTAAAGTCCTAGGAGTGGACTTTGGAGTCAAGGGAAGGAATGGTCTTCAGACTCTGAAGCACTAATTGAAGTGCCCGTGTACACGGCTCGGGGGTAGAGTCCTGCTGTGGCCTGGCCAGCTCCGGGTTTTGCTCAGGTGCCCATCTTGCAGGATGAGGCGGCCATGGTCCCTCTACTCACGGATCACCAGGGAATTCCCCGACACGTCGGCACCTCGGCTGTATCTCGTTTCTTTTGAATTGTCTGTTCATATCCTTTGCCAGAGGATCATCTCGTGGAGACCCGGACTTCTTAAAGCTTGTGTTTGTCTGCTCTCTGCTCTGGATGTGGATATCTATTTGTTCTTTGAGATGGGGTTCCCAAACTCCCGGGCTGGAGCGGTTCCTGCCCAGCCTCCCATGTAGCTGGGGTCACGGGCTCAGACCACCAGGCCCAGCTTCACTCGTCTTTTGGATGAAGTCATTCCCCATGTTTCTGTGAATTAAAAAAGAACTCCCTGCCTGCCACCCCAGCAGCACCCAGAGCACCCAGTGTGCATGCTGGGGCACCCCCTTTGACGCAGAGACCCGTTCCCTGCTGGTGTCCTGGGCTGTGCTCCTGGGAGATCCGTGATGACAGAGCAGGGGTGGGGGGCTGCCCTGGAAAGCGCTGATCGATCCGCTAACCATGTGCACAAGCCAGCAGGTCCGCGATGGCCAACTGGGCACATGAAGCCGAAGCCTGGGGTTGGGGGCTGCGCCCAGTGACTTCCTGCCACTGTGAGGTGCCCTTTCATCCTCCCACGGAGTCCCTCAAGAGCCTGTGGAGGTGGCATGCCGCACGATGGCCTGGGACGTGGCTCAAGTCGGCTCGACTCTCGTTTCCAGGGTCGTTGGAGGACCTGTGGCACGGGGCAAGCTTGGGTGGCCGGGGGCGACAGGCCTGGCTCGGTGTCTTCCTGGGCATCTGCCGTGACTTGGGGTAAGTCTCCCGACTTCCGAGCCTCTGCCTCTTCCCTTAAATGGAACGAGCCTTCCCCATGGACTGTCCTGAGGTCCGAGGAGGACCAGACGCCTCTCAGGGCACTCCGGGGAAAGCTGCAAAGGCAGGTGCTGTCCGTCAGAGCAGCCTGCCCCGCCCTCTCCCTCTGGTGTGGCCTGGGCAGGACCCGCTGCCCTCTCTCCGTCCACTCTGGAGATCCTTGGCTGCTGTGCACCGGGGGCGGAGTCGGGAAGACCAGGGACAACTGAGTCTGGTATCTGCCCTTCCGTTGCCCACTCCTCCTGGTGGACACCTGGCCCTTTGCTCTGGACCCCACCAGCTCTGGCAAAGGGTCAGTGTAGGGCTGGGGTGTAGCCACTGGTGGAGCGGCAGGCCAGCCCCGCACGCCCAAGGCCCTGGCCCCATCCCGGCACCAGGAGAGCGGAGGGGGCAGCTCCATGGGGGAGGGGGGCTCATGGGCGCCCCCTGCTGGCGGGAAGGATTTCACACCCACCCGAGCCCCCCTTCTCTGGGTGCACGGTCGGCCCCGCCATCCGACAGACCACCCCTGGATTCTGCCGGCCTTGGCCTGCTCCCCAGAGAAAGTAGAAGTCCTCGAATGCTAGGGACGGGAGCCTGGGTTCCCAGGGCCGTGCACCACGGGGCCCTCCCCTGTTGGGATGCTCCCAGCCAGGCTTCAGGTTAAGGACCCAGACCCCAGCAGCCCTCGAGGGGGGACACCAGCACCGCGCAGCTCGGACCCAGCTTCTGTCCAGCCGCAGTGGCGGCTTGGCCATGGACGGCTGTGGAGCAAGCCGGGTTGCCGGACTGGGACCTGGAGGTGGGCCCTGCAGGCTGCTTCCTGGGGAAGGGACGGGTTTCCCAGGGGGTGGGGGTTGACGGTCCTCAGAAGCACCCTGGAAGCAGTGGCAGGGAGTGTGGGGGCTCCTCTGAGCCTCCGGCGTCTGCTGCTGTTGGTCCCTCCCAGCAAGAACCTCGACCTGGCCGAGCAGCCGGGTGGGGTGGCGGACGGCGTGGACCTCTGCAGCTTGGTGTCTGGGCTGGGTTCCCGCTGTGCTGGGTGGGGAGCAGAGGGCACCCGGGCTCCGGAACGGTCCCCCTGGTGGCCCTCTCCCCATGCTGTGAGCGCAGTGGGAGTGGGTCCACGGCTGCCTGCTCTCTGGGACGTTGTGGGCAGCAGGTGCGGGGCTGGCCCACTGAGGCCTGCGGAGCTGAACGTCTGTCCCCTCGGTGTCCGGCTCGCCTAGGAGCAACCGGGACCCAGGGAAGACAAGACACGGTCCCCACCTGAAGGGGGGCTGAGCTGGAGGGCAGCCTGGGCCAACGCAGTGGACAAAGGGGGTCCACGGGGCCAATTCCAAGGGCAAAGACGGGGTCTCCTGGCCACAGGGCGGCCCAGACAGAGGGATGGTTCCAGAACATCCGCTCCTCCACCTGATGTCTTCCCACTTTCAGAAACGGCCAGCCCTGCCCCTGGGGGCTCAGGTGCCCACTGAAGCAGCACATGTCCGTCCACTAAAGGGTCACAGACCTGGGGTGGACACTCTCTAGACGGCCACTGTCAGCGGGGAGCTTGTGGTCTCTTCCCCTCCCTCTGGCCTTGCTGGGGGACGTGCAGGGAGGCAGGACCCAGGGCCTGTGATGTCCCCGTCGAGGCTGACGTCCGAGGGCCCCACCAGACACCTGGCTGGCCAGCATACGCACCTTCGCCCACCCTCATTGGCTGAGGAACAGTTTAAAGATGGAGCGTGGAGCTTCAGGGCCTGTCACCGTCACCTCCCTGCCACCTACTTCTATTCACCTGCGTCCTCCCCTCCTGGAAGCGTTCTGCTCCCGCCAGGTGGGCAGTCTGCCCGCTGCCTGAGCTGGTCCTGGGCTTGGAATCCTGCCTCCCGGGAGCCTGGGGTCTTCATGACCGCAGGGCCGCTCCTTCACGTGTGGTCACCACGCCCAGCGGGGAGGCCCTTGGTGACGGCTGAACTCGGGGTGTGTGGGACTGGGGACTGAACCCAGGGGTGCCGCCTCTGAGCTACACCCCGTCCTTTTTATGTTGAGACGGGATCTCCCTAAATGGCCCGGCTGGCCTCGAACTCGCGATCCTCCTGCCCGGTCCCGAGCGGCTGGGATGGCAGGCTGCGCCACCGCCCAGCCCGGCTGGTCTCCGTGTGGTGGTCTTTGGGGTGGTTTTTGCCCAAGCCCGCGGATGCCTGCCTGACCTTCCGCCTCGCGGTCTGTCCACTCCTCATACCAAGTCCCTGAAGTCTCTTGCTGCTGCTGGGAAGCTCTCAACTTGGAATAAACTTTTAAATAAGTTTTCAAACAGATTTTTCTTCTTCTTTTTTGGGGGGAGTCCTCGGTTTTGGAAGATGCCGTCTGCGTTCCGCGATGCGTTTCCTTCTTTCCAGTCGAGAGCCTTTTTTCTTGGTGGACCCCAGTGCCGTGCTGAACGGAGGTGGCAGGAGGGACGTCTTCTTCCTGAACCTGGGGCCGCCCTTCACTGTCGAGGGGCGTGAGCTGGGCTTTCCTCCCACGGCCTTGACGATGCTGGGCGGCTTCCTTCTGGGCCACAGAAGTGACCGGTTGGGCCGCCCTCGGCTCTCCCCTGCATCCTGCTAGCGTGACGCAGTGACTTGTACGCTGACCCCTCCTTCATTCCAGCTGAGTCCCCCTGCGTCACAGCAGAGCCCTCTGACTGTGCCCAACTTTTCCCCCGTCCCCACTTACACTGGCCTGTACGTCTCCTGGTCTGTCCGGCTTTGGTGTCGGGCAGTTTGCTGGCCCGTAGGATGAGTGGGGAGGCTCCCCTGGCTCTTTAGTTCTGGGGAAGAGTTTGAAAGGGTTGGAGCTGATTCCTTAAATGTGTCGTCTGCCCTGTCCCCCTGAGGCTGGGTTCCGAGGACCGCTGGACCTCCTGGTGTCCTAGGTCTGTCACACTTTCTGGTTCTTCGGGGTCCAGCAAGCTGGTCTTTCTGGGAAGCTCTACTTCTCCGACTTGTGGTACGACCATCAGGCCCCTTCCTCATTCCTGATTCCATTGAGTCTTTTCTTCTTTAGTCAGTCTGGCTGGGGCTGACCTCACTGCCCTCCACTTTTCCTGTCCTCACGTTATTTCCAGTTGAACCCAGGGTGCTTGACCACAGGCCCAGCCCTCTTTAGTTTTTGAGATGGGGCCGCACTAAGTTGCTGAGGATAGCCGTGAACTTGCCATCCTCCTGCCTCAGCCTCCCGAGTGCTAGGGTTGATGGCTGGTGTGCCCTGGTGTGCGCTGGTGTGCCCTGGTGTGCTCAGCCGGTCTCGTCTTTAATGTGCCCCTGGGTCTGGGCACACTGTGGACCCCCTGGGTCTGGGCACGCTGTGGGCCCCCCTGGGTCTGGGCACGCTGTGGACCCCCGGGTCTGGGCATGCTGTGGACCCCCTGGGTCTGGGCACGCTGTGGGTCCCCCTGGGTCTGGGCACGCTGTGGCCCCCGGGTCTGGGCACGCTGTGTGTCCCCCGGGTCTGGGCACGCTGTGGGTCCCCCGGGTCTGGGCACGCTGTGTGTCCCCCGGGTCTGGGCACGCTGTGGTCCCCCCGGGTCTGGGCACGCTGTGGACCCCCCGGGTCTGGGCACGCTGTGGACCCCCCGGGTCTGGGCACGCTGTGGACCCCCCGGGTCTGGGCACGCTGTGGACCCCCCGGGTCTGGGCACGCTGTGGTCCCCCCGGGTCTGGGCACGCTGTGTGTCCCCCGGGTCTGGGCACGCTGTGGGCCCCCCGGGTCTGGGCACGCTGTGTGTCCCCCGGGTCTGGGCACGCTGTGGGCCCCCCGGGTCTGGGCACGCTGTGGGCCCCCCGGGTCTGGGCACGCTGTGGGTCCCCCGGGTCTGGGCACGCTGTGGGCCCCCTGGGTCTGGGCACGCTGTGGACCCCGGGTCTGGGCACACTGTGTTGGCTTCCATCGTCTCGAGATGTCTGATTGGCCCGATGGTGCCCTGGGGTGTGCTGTTGGGCCTCCAGGTTTGTGGACTTTCCATTTTTCCTTCTATTATGACGCAGTCGTCTGAATGGACCAAGTCTTGCCTCGGGGCCTGATGGCGCCCTCCTGGAGAAGGCTCCTGTGTTCTGTGGAAGACTCGCGTCCTGCTGCGGCTGGGTGCAGGGGTTGGTGGACGGCCTCGTCCAAGCCCGCGGATTCCCGCCTGGCCTTCCGCCCAGCGGTGAGTCCACCCCTCCAAGTGAAGGACTGACGTCTCTGCTCTTTCCTTCCAGCCTGCCCATGTTTGCTGAGGAACGTGTGTGACCGGTCACCAAGATGGGCCATTGAGCCCCAGCCCTTGTTATCCCTGGAGACGTGGTCACCACGTGGCTGGGGCTGGCTTTGATCTTGGATCCTCCCGCCTCCCGAGGTGCTGGATCCCAGGCGTGGGCACGGCGCCCGGCCAGGCGTCTTAGTTCTCGCCCGAGTTTGTCTCGTCTGGTGCCGTCTTTGGTCCCCAGCTGCAGGGAATGGGGCCCTTCTAGGCAGCAAGGTTTCGTTGTCGTTGTGGACAGCTGTGGTCAGTCACCACGGAATGCCTCCAAAGGGCCTGGGCCTGGAGTTGTTTTGTACCAGGGACTGAACTCGGGCCTTCACCACGGAGCCACGTCCCCAGGCCTTTTTGAGGCAGGGTCTTGTAAGTCGCTGAGGCTCGAGATTTCCCTCCTCCTGCCTCGGCCTCCGCACCGCTGATCAGGGGACTCCGCACCCCACCTGATTCCTGGGTGTATTTGGGAGTGTGATTCACGGAACCTGCTTTGTAGCACAGAGGTCGCGGGCATCTGTCGTCCAGTTCCATGACTACAGAACGGTGTCCGAACCCAGAGGGTGAGTTCCTGCTGCACTGCAGGGTCCTCCCTCCTCACCCTCCTGACCTCTGCAACCATCTGTCCATTGAGAACTTCACATAGACCCAATCAACAAACGGGCCCAGGACCTGAGCAGACACTTCTCAGAGGAGGACATACAATCAACCAACAAGCACATGAGAAAATGCTCACCATCTCTAGCATCAGAGAAATGCAAGTCAAAACCACCCTAAGATACCATCTCACTCCAGTCAGATTGGCAGCCATTAGGAAGTCAAACAGCAACAAGTGCTGGCGAGGATGTGGGGAAAAGGGTACTCTTGTACATTGCTGGTGGGACTGCAAATTGGTGCGGCCAATTTGGAAAGCAGTATGGAGATTCCTGGGAAAGCTGGGAATGGAACCACCATTTGACCCAGCTATTCCCCTTCTCGGTCTATTCCCTAAAGACCTAAAAAGAGCATACTATAGGGACACTGCTACATCCATGTTCATAGCAGCACAATTCACAATAGCAAGACTGCGGAACCAACCTAGATGCCCTTCAATAGACGAATGGATAAAAAAAATGTGGCATTTATACTCAATGGAGTATTACTCTGCATTAAGAAATGACAAAATCATAGAATTTGCAGGGAAATGGATGGCATTAGAGCAGATTATGCTAAGTGAAGCTAGCCAATCCCTTAAAAACAAATGCCAAATGTCTTCTTTGATATAAGGAGAGTAACTAAGAACAGAGTTGGGAGGAAGAGCATGAGAAGAAAATTAACATTAAACCTGGACGAGAGGTGGGAGGGAAAGGGAGAGAGAAGGGAATTTGCATGTAAATGGAAGGAGACCCTCAGGGGTATACAAAATTACATACAAGAGGAAGTGAGGGGAAAGGAGGAAAATACAAGGGGGAGAAATGAATTACAGTAGAGGGGGTAGAGAGAGAAGAGGGGAGGGGAGGGGGGAGGGGGATAGTAGAGGATAGGAAAGGCAGCAGAATACAACAGACACCAGAATGGCAATGTGTAAATCAATGGATGTGCAACTGATGTGATTCTGCAATCTGTATATGGGGTAAAAATGGGAGCTCATATCCCACTTGAATCAAAGTGTGAAAATAATATATCAAGAACTATGTAATGTTTGGAACAACTACAATAAAAATTAATTAAAAAAAAAAAAAAGAACTTCACATAGTTGGTGGCATGTGGCCTTTGAGATTGGCTGGTGTCACTCAACATAACACTTGTGTGACACTCTGCACCTTTTTATGGCCGTGGTGGGGGGCCCCGGGTCTGTTGAAGCCTAGGACAGACGCTGCTGCGTGGTCACGACAGGGTTGGGAGGTCGACGTCCATGAGTCGCTAACACTAGCCACCTCTCGCTCGCTGGGACCAAGCGCCCAAGAAGAAGGACTTGAAGGTTGGCTCTGGTGTCCGAGGTCTCCTCCTGGTCCCTGGCCGAGGCGGCAGTGTCGGGGCAGAGGAAGCCGCTCAGCCCGCGGAGGTCAGGACCAGGTGCTGCATCCCGGGACGTGCCCGGCCCCTGCTTCCTCCAGCCAGACCCCACCTCCCCACCCTGCCGTCAGACCGAGTCCATGGACAGACCGTCCACTGCTGAGGTCAGAGCCCTGGTGAGCCAGTCACTGCCCAAGAGCCCCACCTCGGCACGCTGCTGCCTTGGGGACCAAGCCTTCAAGGCCTGAGCCTCCGGGGACCCCCCTTATCCGTGTGGAGAGCATCAGGAAACTGCCAGGCTCTGAGGAGGCCCAGGCAGGAGGTCACAGGTCCAGGCCAGCCGTGGCCATCTCATGAGACCTGGTCTCAAGCAGATCACAAACAACTGGGCACGTGGCTGGTGGTGGGCAGCCCTGGGTGATCCAGAGTGGCTGAGCGTTTCACCTTCCCCAGCAACGTCCTCCTGGCCAGCACTCGGGAGCGTGGCTACTCGCCATTTTCAAGGGTTCTAACGGGGTGCACTGTCCCCGTGCTTCCCTAAGGCAGTGGGACACGTCTCCTCACGCCTGGGTCCCCCGGAGCTCCCTGG
>NC_135323.1:481249-535846 GCF_048772815.1 Callospermophilus lateralis | reverse complement strand
CAGGATTTCCCTCACCTCCAGCACTCCCCCCCCAGGACTTCCCCACCTCCAGCACTCCCCACCCCAGGACTTCCCTCACCTCCAGCACTCCCCCCCCAGGATTTCCCTCACCTCCAGCACTCCCCCCCAGGACTTCCCCACCTCCAGCTCTCCCCCCCCAGGACTTCCCTCACCTCCAGCACTTCCCCCCAGGACTTCCCCACCTACAGCTCTCCCCCCCCAGGACTTCCCTCACCTCCAGCACTCCCCCCCCAGGATTTCCCTCACCTCCAGCACTCCTCCCCCCAGGACTTCCCCACCTCCAGCACTCCCCCCCAGGACTTCCCTCACCTCCAGCACTTCCCCCCAGGACTTCCCCACCTTCAGCTCTCCCCCCCCCCAGGACTTCCCTCACCTCCAGCACTTCCCCCCCAGGACTTCCCTCACCTCCAGCACTCCCCCCCCAGGACTTCCCTCACCTCCAGCACTCCCCCCCCAGGACTTCCCTCACCTCCAGCACTCCCCCGCCAGGACTTCCCCACCTCCAGCTCTCCCCCCCCCAGGACTTCCCTCACCTCCAGCACTTCCCCCCCAGGACTTCCCTCACCTCCAGCACTCCCCCCCAGGACTTCCCTCACCTCCAGCACTCCCCCCCAGGACTTCCCTCACCTCCAGCACTTCCCCCCCAGGACTTCCCTCACCTCCAGCACTCCCCCCCCAGGACTTCCCTCACCTCCAGCACTCCCCCCCCAGGACTTCCCTCACCTCCAGCACTCCCCCCCAGGACTTCCCTCACCTCCAGCACTCCCCCCCCAGGACTTCCCTCACCTCCAGCACTCCACCCCAGGACTTCCCTCACCTCCAGCACTCCCCCCCCAGGATTTCCCTCACCTCCAGCACTCCCCCCCAGGACTTCCCTCACCTCCAGCACTCCACCCCAGGACTTCCCTCACCTCCAGCACTCCCCCCCCAGGATTTCCCTCACCTCCAGCACTCCCCCCCAGGACTTCCCTCACCTCCAGCACTCCCCCCCCAGGATTTCCCTCACCTCCAGCACTCCACCCCAGGACTTCCCTCACCTCCAGCACTCCCCCCCCAGGACTTCCCTCACCTCCAGCACTCCACCCCAGGACTTCCCTCACCTCCAGCACTCCCCCCCCAGGACTTCCCTCACCTCCAGCACTCCCCCCCAGGACTTCCCTCACCTCCAGCACTCCCCCCCCAGGACTTCCCTCACCTCCAGCACTCCCCCCCCAGGATTTCCCTCACCTCCAGCACTCCCCCCCAGGACTTCCCCACCTCCAGCCTCCCCCCCCCAGGATTTCCCTCACCTCCAGCACTCCCCCCCCAGGACTTCCCTCACCTCCAGCACTCCCCCCCAGGACTTCCCTCACCTCCAGCACTCCCCCCCAGGACTTCCCTCACCTCCAGCACTCCCCCCCAGGACTTCCCTCACCTCCAGCACTCCCCCCCCAGGACTTCCCTCACCTCCAGCACTCCCCCCCCAGGATTTCCCTCACCTCCAGCACTCCCCCCCCAGGACTTCCCCACCTCCAGCTCTCCCCCCCCCAGGACTTCCCCACCTCCAGCACTTCCCCCCCAGGACTTCCCTCACCTCCAGCACTCCCCCCACAGGACTTCCCTCACCTCCAGCACTCCCCCCCCCAGGACTTCCCTCACCTCCAGCACTCCCCCCCCAGGACTTCCCTCACCTCCAGCACTCCCCCCCCAGGACTTCCCTCACCTCCAGCACTCCCCCCCAGGACTTCCCTCACCTCCAGCACTCCACCCCAGGACTTCCCCACCTCCAGCACTCCCCCCCCAGGACTTCCCTCACCTCCAGCACTCCACCCCAGGACTTCCCTCACCTCCAGCACTCCCCCCCCCAGGACTTCCCTCACCTCCAGCACTCCACCCCAGGACTTCCCTCACCTCCAGCACTCCCCCCCCCAGGACTTCCCTCACCTCCAGCTCTCTCCCCCCCAGGACTTCCCCACCTCCAGCACTCCCCCCCCAGGACTTCCCTCACCTCCAGCACTCCACCCCAGGACTTCCCTCACCTCCAGCACTCCCCCCCCCAGGACTTCCCTCACCTCCAGCACTCCCCCCCCAGGACTTCCCTCACCTCCAGCACTCCACCCCAGGACTTCCCTCACCTCCAGCTCTCCCCCCCCCAGGACTTCCCTCACCTCCAGCACTCCCCCCCAGGACTTCCCTCACCTCCAGCACTCCACCCCAGGACTTCCCCACCTCCAGCACTCCCCCCCCAGGACTTCCCTCACCTCCAGCACTCCCCCCCAGGACTTCCCTCACCTCCAGCACTCCCCCCCCAGGACTTCCCTCACCTCCAGCACTCCCCCCCCAGGATTTCCCTCACCTCCAGCACTCCCCCCCCAGGACTTCCCCACCTCCAGCTCTCCCCCCCCCAGGACTTCCCTCACCTCCAGCACTCCCCCCCCAGGACTTCCCTCACCTCCAGCACTCCCCCCCCAGGACTTCCCTCACCTCCAGCACTCCCCCCCCAGGACTTCCCTCACCTCCAGCACTCCCCCCCCCAGGACTTCCCCACCTCCAGCACTCCCCCCCCAGGACTTCCCTCACCTCCAGCTCTCCCCCCCCCCAGGACTTCCCCACCTCCAGCACTCCCTGCCCAGGACTTCCCTCACCTCCAGCACTCCCCCCCCCAGGACTTCCCTCACCTCCAGCACTCCCCCTAGGGCTCAGGTTCTAGCCTCCTTCTCTGCACCCACCCACCAAATAACCTGCCTTGATAAACAGCCTTTGGGGGACCAGAGATGAGCCCAGGGCAGTCACCTCTGAGCCACATCCTAGCCCTTTCTGTTTTGTTGACAGGGTCCCACTGAATTGCTGAGGCTGCCTCTGAACTTGTGATCCTCCAGCCTCAGCCTCCCGGGTTCCTGGGAGCGCAGGCTGCACCGCTGTATCCAGGGGAAGAACTTTCTCAGTCAGTTGGACACATTGGCCTGGGGCCTGGGGGGACGTCCATCGCTGATGCAGTTCAGCTTGGGCTGGGGGGGCAGTGCTGGGCCTTGTGCACTGGAGGGACACGCTCTACCAACCCAGCGATATCCCAGCCCTTCGTTTCGTATTTTGAAACCAATAACACCTGCTCCCAGCTCAGGGTTTTCACGGTTGGCTGGAAACTTAAAAGCCGCCTGGGCCCAGCTGCTTGGGGGCCTGGGGGGGGCGGTGCGCTGGGGAGCCAAGAGGCCATCGGGGAGATGAAGTGCATCTCACAGGCAGAAGCCCTCCAGGGCTCCAGGACAGCCCAGGCCAGAAAGGAACGCTCCTTGTGCCTGGGAATCTCTGGAAGCAGTTTACAAAGGAGAGATTTCCTTGTGACCGAGAATAAAAATCACAGTATGATAATAGCGCTGCTCTGGGCAGAGTGTATCAAACGGGGAAAGCCTCCTGTGCAGGAAGCCAGGCAGCCAACTCCCCAGCAAGGACCGTATGAGCTGAAGTGAGCATCATCCCATCATCCTACAGACGAGAAAGTGGAGAGACAGAGAGGGCAAGTCACTTGCCCACAGACACACAGCTCCTGGGGAGTTCGACCCAGCCTGGTTCCAGAGTCCCTGCTCTCAACGCTGGAGGCTTTGCTCAGAGGTCACTGTTTCCCTCCATCTTCTCCCCGTCTCTGCCCAAGGCCCGAGTTCCTCCACCATTCCAGTCTCCCTGAGCCAGATCCCAGGGCCTCCACGCAGTCCCAGGTCTGAGGTCTGGAAGTGGGGGAGGCCACGCCCTCCGGGCCACCCCGCTGCCTGCTGGGTCACATCCCCCAGGCTGCCCCTGCGGCAAGGACCCCCACGGCCTGACCACAGGGACCCCGGGACTCCGCGCAGCACCAGGACTCGCAGCCAGGCACCCCCCACCCCCACCCGTTTCCCAGGCCACAGCTAGTGTCCTGTCCCTCCTGGAGCAGGCCCTGGGCTGGCCATCCCACCCAGGCCAGGGTCCGCGGGATGAAGAAGCCCTTTATTTCTGAGATTCATTTTAAGAGCCATTTTAAGTTCTCAGGAGAATCGAGAGGAAAGGACGGAGCTGGGGAGTGGCTCGGTGGGTGGAGCGCTCCTAGCACGGGAGGCCCCGGCCACCCCTCATCTCCTCCGTCCAGAGTGGGGCTCACCAGGTCCACGTCTCCACCGGGATCTGCTCTTCAGGTTGGAGGTCCTAGGAATGTGGAAGAGTGGGTGTGGCAGGTGTGACAGGTGTGTCACCAGGACCCAAGGCCGCCCCAGGCTCCCTCCCTCCCTCAGCCACTGCCCTGGGGCTTCGCCTTGTCCAGAACATTCCGGGCAGCAGGGAGGCGGCTTTTCAGAGCAGAGAAGCCTTCTTAAGGCGTGAGGGATGGTCACGGTGCAGAGCTACGGAGGAGCGTGGGAGAGAGCGCCATGACCCCTGGGCAGGGAAGAGCCCGCCAGCAGGGGGCACAGCGAGCCGTGGTGCCCGGGAAGGCCCCACCCCAGGGCTGGCCTTTCTGCAGCTCTGACAGGGAGAAACCTGCTCCTAGTGGGCTGTTGTGACGTTGGAAAGCCCTGGGGGCGGGAAGCCAGAGTGAGGACTGGCTCTTTGCTTCCTTGTTCAATTAGCTGTGTGACCTCAGAAATGTTCTTGAGCTCTCTGAGCTTATTTACTGATTGGGGAAAAAATAGGAATGATTTCTTTACAGTGCTGGCGATCGAACCCAGGGCCTTCTGTATGCTAAGCCAGCACTCTGCCACCGAGCCACCCCTAGCCCTCACTGGCCGAATGAAACGGGGTGGAAATTACAGGCAAAGTGTCTTTCGGCTCCACATAACGTTCAAGTAGCAATAAAGAGGCAGAGAGAGATCAAGTGCGTGTACTGTGATCACTTGATGGAACGGCAACAGCGAGGCGCATACTTGAGACGCACCATTCGATAAGGAAGCTCAGGAAAATGGATTTGCTTCGTGCTAGAAGAGGCTCAGCCCTAGGAATAAAGGAAGTGCAAATTAGAGCAGACAGTGTGCTTCTTCAAAGGCCGAACACACCTGCCATTTGCTCCAGTCTCTCTGAGGTTTTTGCCCAAGAGAAAGGGGGTGTGCACAGGGACTCCTGAGGGAGCATTCACAGCCGCTCAGAGATGGAAACAGCCCAAACACCCACCGACGGGATAGACCAAGTCAGGTTCATCCGTGCAGTAGAACACTACACAGCCATGAAAAGGAGCAAGACTTGGGAACATGGTCGTCATCACCGCGGAATCCCAGGGAGGGCTCAGGGGGGATTGAAGGTGTTCCATTTGACCCTCACTGCCACTCTGCCATGATGGTGACCCACAAACACGGGCCACTGCCCCCAGCACCCACAGACCCACTTACTAATTGACTAATTCCTGGCTGACGTTTCTCTAAGATCAAGTACCCAGGGCTCAGCGGAGCTGGGAGAGGTCAGGCCAAGCTCCAGGGGCCGCCCCCAGGCAGCACGCCCAGAAGGCAGGCGCCCAGCCTGTGACCACTCACAGGGGCAAGCAGGGGGCTGGGGCTGGAACGGCGGCCGCGGAGGGTCCGGTGGGCTTTCCAGATGTGCAGGGCTCACTGTTGGGGAACCCCCAAGTAAAAGGCCCGGGAAGTGGGGGACAGAGGGGCACCAGGATCCGAGGGACTGAGCCAGGAGGATCCAAGCTCCAGAGGCAGGGTGGGGCCAGCCTAGGGCACGTGGCAGCCTGCAGGGGGCCTGGGGTGGGGGAGGGGCTCAGTGGACACGTGCTGGGCCCAGGGGGTGTTCTTCTCTTCCCCCCATAAAAGGTGGACCTAGGGTCATCGGCACCAGAACTGGGGCGCAGCCAGGGGCTGGGCCTGAGCCTCGCCACGCAGCCGACTGTGCACCCACCTGGAGTAAGGAGAGCCGCTCCCCAGAGGCCAGCCTTCCCCACCGCCAGGATCTGCCCTGACCATCCCAGGCGGCTCATTGTCCCCCCTGGCCCAGGGGAGGGGCGTGGGCACCCCAGGTGTGCCTGGGACGGCCAGGTGTCCCCAAAGTCCTTGATAACAGCCCTCTTCATCTTCAAAAGCTCCTACCTGGGCCCATCACCATGACTTTAAAAAGAATGTAGAAGCTGTGTGACAACAACAGAAAGTCTCAGTGACAGAGACCTTTATTCACTTTGAGCAACTAATGAACAGCAACTGGAGAACCGCGGGCTTTCCCCCAAGCCGGGGCTTGTTAGAGTGTGACCACCCACAGCGGAGGGGAAGACTACCTGGGCGTCAAAAAGGAAGCAGCCCTGATTCAGGCTGCGGCTTGGACCACACGGGAGGACATCACCGCAGGATTCCATGGGCAAAAGGTGGACAGAACCCAGCGGTGGGTTGGGGCAGACAGGGGGTCACAGCCAACCAGCAAAAGAGTGCTTCTCCCTCTTCACCGACACCGTCGGGGCCTTCGATTGTGCTGAGGTGGCCTTGAACTTGGGACCCTCCTGCCTCCGCCTCCCAGTGGCTGGGCGGCGGGCAGGGCCACCACCGCAGCGGGCTGACAGACAGGCTCTGGGGACTCTGACCCTCCCAGGCACTCATCCCTCCTACCAGGACCCACAGAGGGCCTTCAGCCTGCATCCGTGCAGAAGTGGTCCCTGGCCCCGTGCCCTGCTGGCGGCCCGCTCTTGTGACCCAGTGACGCGGGAGGTAAAAGGGTCTAGGGCTGGAGCTCGGGGACAGAGCAGTGACATGCGGGCACAGCCCGGGCTCCGCCCACCGTTCCCGACAGAGAACACGGGAGCGTCTTCGCCGCGGTGCCAGGTCCCTGCAGGCTGCCCTGGGCACAGGCCCCTGCCCCCTGGCACCTGGGGCTGACTCCGCGTGGGGCGAGGCCAAGCGAGGAGAGAGGAGGGTTCCCAACTGGCTTCACCTGCCTGAAGCCGCCGTGGGCGGGGAGGCCGGGCCAGCGCTTAGCCCAGCAAGGAGAAGGGACACCCTTGACACCCACGAGACCCGCCCCCTGCCGGTGACTCACTGATTCCCCACAGGATGGCCGGAGGGCCCTGGACGGTGACCACGCTGGAGGTCCGGGCTTCCGGGGACCAGGCACAGATGCACAGGGCCACCCCCACAGACACCAGCGGACGTCCCTCTGGGCCACCCCCTTATCTGGGAAGTACCGCCCCCACTCCGACCCCGTGGGGACGTGCCACCTGCCCCTGATGGAGACTGAGACAGAGGAGGCCCCCACACAACAGGGAGGACAGGAGACAAGACCAGGTCAGAGAGGTCAGCCGCCAAGAGGGCTGTCCCTGGACAGGAGCTCCCGTGATCTCCCTCACGGTGATCCAATGCCACCGTGGCGGTGGCGCGGATGTCACTCGCGAGGCTCAGAGGGTGTGCTGTCCAGGGTCAGGGTTCCTGGGCAGAAGCGCGAAGCCCGGCCCACAGCGTCCCTCCTGGAAGGGGGCTGTCCTTCAGCTTGGATCCCAGACACACACTTGAAGTCCAGCTGAGAAACGAGGGACGCTCCACCGCTGGCCAGGCCCCGCCCCTCGGGAGAGGCTGCAGGACCTTGTGCTGTGGTCCAGCTCGCGGCCTGGGCGACTGGAGGTCTCAGAACTTGAGAAAGCTGTTGGTGTTCCGCCTCACCCTGTTTTATGCCTGGACCTGCCCACAGGACGCCCACCCTCCCACTGAAGCGGCTGCCAAGTGCCCACCACTTCCCCTTTTTCCAAAATGTCCCCATTGGGGATGGCAGGAGTTCCAGGGGGTCTTCACCCTCAAGGGCCACATCGGGAGAACCGAGACCCTCCGGCAGAGGAGACGGGGCAGGTGGACTCCCGCTGCGGCCCGTGGAGTCACTGGCCCTGAGATCACCTGTCACGGGCCTCTCCCAAAGAGACGGGGAGAGGCCACAACCCCACTCAGACGCCACCAGTGGCAGCCTGCCCTGCTGGCCCCTCCTCTGCGTGGACACCTAGGCCATCTCCAGGGATGAAGGACGCGTGGAGGGTGAGGAGCCTCCAGCCGGCTACCACTCACCGTGTCCCTGCCGTGTCCCTGCGTTGTGCCCCCCGCCCCCAGGCTTCTGGCTCTGGGAGTCCCTCCCCCTCTCCCACCAGCTGCCCAGTCCCCGCCGTATCTGAAGCCGTATTGGGCGGACAGGCCAACCAAGGACCACGCTGAGCCAGGAGACTGGGTGACCATCGCCCCAGCACAGCGGGACCTTCTGGAACAGGCCGCGGGACCTTCTGGAACAGGCCGAGCTGCAGACGGCGAGGTCACCAGTTGCCAGGAACTAGAGCAGGGGACGGCCAGCAGAGTGGAGGGTTCTCAGGGCAGGGAGCATGTCACACCCACAGGACACACACCCAGGCTCAGCCCTAAGGCCAGCCACGGGCTTCAGATGGGTGGACAGTGTGTGACCTCTACTGTCACTTCTGGATGACATGTGACGGCCACATGTCCATGCAGGGTCAGCAGCTGTAGAGGAACAAGCCGTGGGGCTGTGGGCAGTGGGGTGCTGTCCCTGCGTGGGGACAGGGCTCACGGGGTGTTGAAAGGGAAGAGGCTGGGGGGTGAGTGCTGGGCGCAGGGGACCACCCCACTCCAAAAAGGGGGAGCCCTTAGATGGGGGACAGTTTCCCAGCCGTGAGGACCCTGCTGGCGGCTCCCTGGGCTGTGAACTGGTCTGTTCCTTTTTAATCGCCCTAAATCTCGTTCCTTTGATTCTGAGATTGGATGAATAAAACCTGCACCCATCCCGCCTCCCGGCCCTCGCTGGCTCCCTCCTGTCACCCGAGCAGGCCTCGGGGAGGGCCACGCCAGGCTCCCTCTGTGCGGACGGACGGACGGAGGCCACGGTCATAGAGTTGGCCGCTGCGTGGCGCCGGGAAGCCAGTTGTCCCAGAGAAAGCATTCTCCTGGCCGAGCCGTGGGGCGGCAGGGGACGGCCACCTGTGGATGAAAAGGCAGAACCCTCCTCTGAGGTCCAGTAGGTCAGCTGACTGTGACCCGGTGTTTGCATCGGACTGACCCTAAGGTCCCCAATGAATGGTGGCAGGACGGGGGGCATTTTGATCCCCCAGATACATGACTCATCCAGGACCCTGGGGCCTCCGGGCAGCTCCTGATCTGGGAACGCCGCCTGGTGTGAGTCGGCTTGAGGTCACCTGGGCACCGTGAGGTCACTGGGCACCGTGAGGGGAACAGCCAACTCTGCGAGCCCCGAATTCCGTCCCACCCAAGGCCACACCGGCACATGGGGCCTGGGGAGCAGCCGTTCTCCGGAACCGGGAGCCGGGGTCTCAGTGACAACTGAGCCACACCCAGATGCCACCATTTCCCTCCCCCTTCCAGAATGACTGCTCAGGTAGGAAAGGGGGTGGTGGCCACCGGCTGGCCGGTCCAGGGCTGGCCGGTCCAGGGCCCGCCTCCAGGGCCTCACCGCCCAGATCAACTGACAAAGCGTCTTCTGTTCAGGGCTGAGTGCGGACGGCTCTCCGTGAGCATTTCATCAAACCCAGAGCCGTGGCCGGCTGCCATCGCGAGGCCTGCGGGCTCCCAGGCTCCCGTGGCCACCGTCCAGCCTGACGCGCTGGCACCCGGCCCCCACCGCCATCCTGCCGGCGCGGGACATTCAGCCAGTCCCAAGTGTGACCCCAAGTCCCTTCTGCCGTCAGAGGGCACACGAGGGCTCCCTGCGGCAGCCCAGGAGACCCACAGGCACTTTTCCTTCCCAGAGGGACCCGTGACAGCTCACGGAACCAACCGGAAACTTTATTTAAAGCCGAGGACACCAGAAGCAACGTGTGGGGCCAGTGCTCACTGAGAACAGCGTCGCGCTTCCTGCTCAGGACTTCACACACAGAGCCATGGTCACGCTGACTGCCCACGAGGCAGATGTCCCTTCAGGCCTTGGTCTGCCCTACGTGTCAGTCACAGGAGGGGACCCGGGGCCTGAGAAACGACCCAGCTCTGCCTCAAGCTCCGGGATGACACAGAGGCCCACTCTGACCTGCTGCTCAAACCACATCCCCGACGTGAGAAACGATGTCCACATCCCGGGCCCGAGGTCTCAGCGCGGCAGCACCGGGCCTGTGCGACGTGGCCTTCCTGCACGTCGGCCACACCACGGGGAACCCCAAAGGGGGCCCGAACCACAGGAAGCCCGTGTAGACAGTGGATCAGATGACCCCCTTCTTTGTCTGTTTATCAGAAAAAGGTGGTTCGCGCCCTGGTCCTGGCACTCGGAGGTGAGGCAGGACGGTGAGCCCAGCAGTGGCCAGCCTGGGCAACCCAGGGACACGCTGTCTCAGAAACAGAACCAGGAGCACCCCTCTGGAATCACGCCCATCACATAGTTACAGAAAACGGTTCTGTAAACCCCCTTCAGGACCAGGTTCAACCAGGCGCCGTGGCGCACACCTGCATCCCAGCGGCTGGGAGGCTGGGACAGGAGGATCATGAGCTCAAAGCCAGCCTCAGCAAAAGTGAGGCGCTAAGCAACTCAGTGGGACCCGTCTCTAAATAAAATAGAAAGTAGGGCTGGGGGTGGGTCTCAGTGGCCAGGGCCCCTGGGTTCAACCAAAGGTCAGGTTCAAGTGTGGGAAGTCCAGGGAGGAGGAAGACCATCTCCACAATCGAATCACTCCACGGGGACCCCCCAGGACGTGTGGCAGGATCTGCACCAGACACGGCAGGACAGGAAGGCCTCGCCTTTCTTTTATTTTGCATTTGGGGCCTCGCGGTGTGCCTGGCGGGCGTCAACGGCCTTTCCTTGCACTTAACAAAAGAAAAAAAATCAAGGGATTGAAGTGAGTTGATGGTAAAGGAGTCTGCGGTCACGGAACCTAAGCCCATGAAGTCGTAAGGCAAGATCCTGTCCACGAGGAGGGGGCCGCTGGGCACAGGGCACGGAGCGGGCGGGACAGTCCCTCAGGTAAGGCAGGCGGGGCTGCGGAGTCGGAGCCACCACCAGAAAGGCCACTGAGGCAGGAGGAGGAGCCAGCCGGTGGCAGATCACCAAGGGATGGCGGGCGGCCAGCGGTCACAGCCATTCGGGACACCTGGGGTCGCGGGCTCCCTGGGGTGGACACCGTCTTTGCCTGTCCTGGGTGGACTCCAAGCAGCAGTTTATGGGGTCTGGACTTTTGTGACGTTTTCCCCCCAAAAGAAGAATCAAAGGTGGACTCTGCGGAGAGGAGGCCCGGCGGCCTCTCCCAGGGAGGCCTCCTGCGGCACAGCGCACACCCTCCAGGGTGCCCAAGTCCTACAAGCGCTTGTAGGTGCCCAGGAGGGCTTTGCAGTTGGGACAGTAGTGGTCCACGTCCTGCAGGGCGTCCACGCAGAAGGGGATGAAGCAGCAGCCGGCCACGCACCTGGGGAGACAAAAGGAGCCACGTGTCAGCAGCCGCAGCAGGTGGGGTGGTGCCCGGCGTCCTGACACCTGGGAACCTGGGGGCACTCAGAAAGGGCATTTGAAATGGGGTCACCCTCAAACCCAGTGACGGGCCTCCTCGGAAGAGGAAAGGCTAAACAGCACGGTGGCACTCCTGTAAGCCCAGACTGGGAGGCTGAGGCAGGAGGATCACAAGTTCAAGGCCAGCCTCAGCAATTCAGCAAAGAAAGGCCAAGACACAGAGGCCCGACCCCAACAGCGGAGGCCGAGCCTGGAGAGCAGCAGCCACAGCCACGAGCGCCTGGGCCACCAGAAACGGGGGGTGGCGAGGGCCGCTCTTCCCAGGAGGGGCTGGAGGCAGCGTGCCCTGCTGCCATCTCGACTCTGGGCTTTTGGCCTCCGGGATCCTGAGAGAGTAGTTTAAGGGTCTGTGGGGTCAGGAGACCCTACATCAAGCCACACCACGCCTCCCCGGGCCGATTTCCAAATCTGGGAGCATTCAGCCTCTTCCAGAATCTCAGATGGGAGGCCGTGATCTGTGTTTGTTTTGTAAAAAGCACCCAGTAGGTGTTGGGGACTTTTGTTTGTTCATGGCACTAGGGCTCGAGCCCCGGGGTGCTCTGCGCTGAGCCACATCCAGCCCTCTCTATTTTATTTTGAGGCAGTGTCTTGCTAAGTTACTGAGGCTAGCCTCAAACTTGTGATCCTCCGGCCTCAGCCTCCCCAGTCGCTGGGACTACAGGCCTGCACGGTGACACCCAGTGACTCAACTCGGCTCTGAAGCAAGAAAACTGCGGAAGGGAATCTCCGAACAAGTGAGGTTGGCTGCCTTCAGACAGACGTGGGCCCGTTTCCAGGCCCAGGTCCCATCCATCTCTTCACACAGCAACCAAACCAAGATCCCAACACCACCTCGAAGCCAGGTGACCCCAGGTGACCACGTCCGCACACACAGCAGGACTCCTGCAGCCTTGGAACCAACCCGGTCACTGCCAATCACGAAAGACAAACACTGTGATTCTGCTGCGGTGGTCAACGCGGTGGTCACATTTAGAGGCAGAGGATAGAAAGGCAGTTGCCAAGTCACCAAAAATGAGATAAAATCCAACCCTTGGCAGGAAGGCAGAGCCGGGTTCTAGAAACATTCCAGGAGGAAACTGTCTTGTGAAAGACACTTCCTCTTTCCTCCCTGCCTCAGAGTACAAAGTTCAAATCCAGGCAGCTTGGAGGTTACCTACCACACATCTCAAGGCAAGCTTACAGATGGGGAAAGCCAGCACAGAGAGGCACAGTCACCTGCCCACTGTCACACAGCTGGTGTGAGGGGGTCTGGCCCTACTCTGCCACATTTAAGAAGAAAACAGAGGGAGGAACAGAAAGTCGGTGTCAATCCCGAAAGCGAGATCACAGAGGCTGACTTGCAATCTTCATTTCCATTCTGTCTTCCTGTTTGTTTGTTTACTTTAGGGTTTGGCTTTGTTTGTGTGGGGACTGGTATTGGGCTCAAGGGAGCCTCACCACCCTGAGCTACAGGGTCTCTACACTGTTCAGCCTCACTAAGTTGCTGAGGCTGGCCTTGACCTCCTGCCTCAGCCTCCAGTCACTGGGATCCCAGGCACCCAGCACCGTGCAGTGCCGGCAAACAAAGTTTCATTTTATATAAACACCCGGGTAATGGACTTTGTAGCATTTTCTGTCCAGGGAGGGAAGCCCACAGGCAATGGCGGGGGATGGGCAGGCGGGGGATCAGATGGCAAGGGTCAGGCTGGTCTCCCAGCAGGACATGACCTCAAGGAAGGGAGTAAGCTCTTGGGGCTGCGAGCCCCTCTTTGAAATAAGGAAGAGAAACACTGTCCCTTCCTGCCCTACTGTCACAAGCACACGGTGAGGACCTGGCAGTCGCCCAAGAGCAGAGGCTCCTGAGCGCAACTCCTGACCACTCTCCTTCAAGGGAAACCTCGGCGGTGGTTTCCCAAGCGCTCCCGTGGCCGGAAGAGGCCCGGAACCTGCTGGGTGGGGTTCACGTGTTCCCTCCGATCCCCCCCAAGAGCAGACCCTAGGATCTTCAGATATGACGCCCCCGGAGCAGGCGGAGTGCTCACTGATCCCCCGCGGAGGCAGCGGGAAGAGTGGCCAGGTGGTGGAGGGACAGAGTTCTGAGGGCACCAGACCTGGGCAGTGCAGAGACCCTTAGAGATTCTCAGAGTCAGCAAACCCACTACCAGGTGGGCCTGAAGTTCTAGAAGAATCAGAGACCCTAAGGGGTTCACCCTGCGCACACGTGAGCACTGCTGGTCCCTGCTGCAGGAGGGGTGGACCCTCAGGAGCTGCTCAGGAGCCCGTGGGCCCCTACTGCAGGAGGGGTGGACGCTCAGGAGCCCGTGGGTCCCTACTGCAGGAAGGGTGGACGCTCAGGAGCCCGTGGGTCCCTACTGCAGGAAGGGTGGACGCTCAAGAGCCCGTGGGTCCCTAGTGGGTCCCTACTGCAGGAGGGGTGGACGCTCAGGAGCCCGTGGGTCCCTACTGCAGGAAGGGTGGACGCTCAGGAGCCCGTGGGCCCCTCCTGCAGGGAGGAGTGGATACTCAGGAGCCCGTGGACGCTCAAGAGCCCGTGGGTCCCTACTGCAGGAGGGGTGGACGCTCAGGAGCCCGTGGGTCCCTACTGCAGGAGGGGTGGACGCTCAGGAGCCCATGGACGCTCAGGAGCCCGTGGGTCCCTAGTGGGTCCCTACTGCAGGAGGGGTGGACGCTCAGGAGCCCGTGGGTCCCTACTGCAGGAGGGGTGGACGCTCAGGAGCCCGTGGGTCCCTACTGCAGGAAGGGTGGACGCTCAGGAGCCCGTGGGCCCCTCCTGCAGGGAGGAGTGGATACTCAGGAGCCCGTGGACGCTCAAGAGCCCGTGGGTCCCTACTGCAGGAGGGGTGGACGCTCAGGAGCCCATGGACGCTCAGGAGCCCGTGGGTCCCTAGTGGGTCCCTACTGCAGGAGGGGTGGACGCTCAGGAGCCCGTGGGTCCCTCCTGCAGGAGGGGTGGACGCTCAGGAGCCCGTGGGTCCCTACTGCAGGAGGGGTGGACGCTCAGGAGCCCATGGACGCTCAGGAGCCCGTGGGTCCCTAGTGGGTCCCTCCTGCAGGAGGGGTGGACGCTCAGGAGCCCGTGGGTCCCTCCTGCAGGAGGGGCGGACACTCAGGTGCGGGGCTCCCTGCCGGCAGGGTCTGCACCCCCGGGCATCTGGGTGCAATGCAGCACGCGGGGCGGGGGTCCAGTGGGGACGGGTCAGGGATGCGCCCCGTTTCCCAGGGCGGGGTGGGTGCAGCCCAGGGGGGGAGCGATGGCCTATGGGGCCAGGCCCTGGGTCCACCCCAGCCCGGCCTGCCCGCGCGCAGGACTCACCCCAGCAGGCACAGGCTCCCGCAGGACAGCCAGGTGAGGGCGCCCGCGTTGTAGGACAGCTGGGTCACGATCATCTTGCTGCACGACGGGCAGCACATCTGGACCGGACGGTCGAAGAAGGTCACGGGCTGCTGCACGTAGACGGTCTGCACGGCAACTGGTGGGGAGGAGGCAGACACCTTGGCTGGGCTCCAGGGCCAGGCGGCGGGAGGCAGCTGGCCACGCCCCGGAGACAGGACACAGGTGGCCACGCCCCAGAGACAGGACACAGGTGGCCACGCCCAGAGCCACGCCCTCACACCTGGCCCGCCCTGAGGCTGGGGGTCTGTCCACTTGCAATCGGATCAGCTAAACGTGGTCAGTCCACGCGGTGGACATCAGCTTCAAAAAAGGAGACCCCCCTCATTCGCTGGCCACAACATGGATGACCTCCAGGACACTGGGCAGGGTGGCACGAGCCAGCCACGAAAAAATGTCGTGATTCTACTTATAGGAGGTCCCAGGGCAGTGAAATACAGACGTGGCAGGCCGTTGCCAGGGCCCATCCAGCAGGACGATAGATGTTAGTGTCCAGGGGGCATTTTGTTTGGGGAGATGACCAGCCTGGACACGGGTGGTCAAGATGGCCGCAGACTCTGTACCTGAGGCCACAGAGCTGCCTTCTGAAGGTCAAGGATTGAGTCATGGAGATTTCACGGTAAAGGGGGAGACAGGGCAGTGGCCACGCCTGCAATCCCAGAGGCCAGAGGCCGAGGCTCAAGACACCTGAGCACTCATCCAGGCCCTAAGCAACCTGTGGACCTGCCTCAAAGTAGAACTGAGAAGGGCTGGGAGGGGCTCGGTGGGGGCACCGCTCCAATCCCAGGTACCACCAAAACGGCAAGGAGGCTGGTGGAGGAGGTGGGCAGCCGGTGGGCCTTTATCCTCCAGCCACCCGTCCACAGAGTCCCACTGAGAACGGCGGGATCCCGGCCCAGGTCCGCCCGATGCAGCGCCCAGGGGCACCCACTGACAGGCGAGCGCCATGACGGGGATTCGTTAGAGCAGGGACCATGCACCCAGCTCTGGGGGAGGGCTGCAGCCCGGTCAGGAGGAGAGCGCGTGAGGTGACGTAAGGGACCCCACGCACACGCACGTGGCCATCACAAGAGCCCACTTTCTGGTCAAGTGACTTCTTCTTCTCCTTTTTATACCCTTAGGAGGCCACGGGTGAGCTGCTCTGGGGCTGGAGGACTGCCCAGAGAGCACTGGACAGAGCGAGGCCTCCTCCTCCGATTGAGGCGGAGCCCTGCCACGGCCTGCTCTACAGCTGAGGACGTTCAGTGACCTGGGCAGGCTGACCCCTCCCCTCCCTGGATCAGACCTGGGCAGGCTGACCCCCCGCTCCCTGGATCAGACCTGGCGCGGGAAGCCCTGCAGGGCAGTGGCACCACTTGCACAGAGGGGCCAGGAGGGTGCTGCCCACCCGCCTCTCCTGGGCCACCTCAGCCTTGCTCCCTTCCCACGCCCTGGCCTAGGGGACGCCCTGCCCTAGGGGACGCCCTGCCCTAGGGGACGCCCTGCCCTAGGGGACGCCCTGCCCTAGGGGACGCCCTGCCCTAGGGGACGCCCTGGCCTAGGGGACGCCCTGGCCTAGGGGACGCCCTGCCCTAGGGGACGCCCTGCCCTAGGGGACGCCCTGCCCTAGGGGACGCCCTGCCCTAGGGGACGCCCTGCCCTAGGGGACGCCCTGGCCTAGGGGACGCCCTGGCCTAGGGGACGCCCTGGCCTAGGGGACGCCCTGCCCTAGGGGACGCCCTGCCCTAGGGGACGCCCTGCCCTAGGGGACGCCCTGCCCTAGGGGACGCCCTGGTCTAGGGGACGCCCTGGCCTAGGGGACGCCCTGGCCTAGGGGACGCCCTGGTCTAGGGGATGCCGTGCCCTAGGGGACGCCCTGGTCTAGGGGACGCCCTGGCCTAGGGGACGCCCTGGTCTAGGGGACGCCCTGCCCTAGGGGACGCCCTGCCCTAGGGGACGCCCTGCCCTAGGGGACGCCCTGGTCTAGGGGACGCCCTGCCCTAGGGGACGCCCTGCCCTAGGGGACGCCCTGCCCTAGGGGACGCCCTGGCCTAGGGGACGCCCTGGTCTAGGGGACGCCCTGGTCTAGGGGATGCCGTGCCCTAGGGGACGCCCTGGCCTAGGGGACGCCCTGGCCTAGGGGACGCCCTGGCCTAGGGGACGCCCTGGCCTAGGGGACGCCCTGGCCTAGGGGACGCCCTGGCCTAGGGGACGCCCTGGCCTAGGGGACGCCCTGCCCTAGGGGACGCCCTGCCCTAGGGGACGCCCTGCCCTAGGGGACGCCCTGCCCTAGGGGACGCCCTGCCCTAGGGGACGCCCTGCCCTAGGGGACGCCCTGCCCTAGGGGACGCCCTGGCCTAGGGGACGCCCTGCCCTAGGGGACGCCCTGGTCTAGGGGACGCCCTGGTCTAGGGGACGCCCTGCCCTAGGGGACGCCCTGCCCTAGGGGACGCCCTGGCCTAGGGGACAGGGGCTCTCAAGCCCCAGCAGGAAGAGTGGGTCCTTAACCACAAACTCCCGTTCCCAAATCCCCCTGGGGTGGCTGGTGCGGGGGCAGGTCGGAGGCAGGTGGTGCCTGGGCGCGATCCCGACCGCGTTTCATCCTGGAGAGCTCTCGGGCCTGGGGAGGCTGAGGCCCCACTACCATGTAGAGAGGGAGGGCTGGGCCAGGGCTCAGAGGCAGAGCGCCGACTGGCACGGGGCACCACAGAAATAAAATGAAGGCATCGTGCCCACCTACAACTAAAACATAAACATAGAAAGAGAAACAGGGCTGCGCACCCCGGGTTCCATCCCGATTCAAAACCCCACGTGACCTCTCGCGACGGGGACGGAGTCGCCTGCCCAGCACTGCACTCTGACCCTCCTGATCCCAGGCCACAGGCCGGGTGGAGAGCTAGGGACAGCAGGGGGCAACGTACTTGCGTTGGCGTTGGGGACAGGCACGGGCTGGGTGTAATACGAAGGCGGACTCATGCCCTTCCCATCTGGGCCGGCCACCAGCCCCGTGGTCGGCCCAGGCACGGGTGCAGGAGGCGTTGGGTAGTAGCCATTAACAGCCACGTCTCTTCGTAGGACGGGGGTGCGGTGGGTGCCGAGGAGGGCCCTGGGGCTGCCTGGTAAGGTCCTGGAACCGACATCTTATCTGAAACACAAACAGGAGACACCAGGTGAGAAGTTCAAGGGCCGTCCCCATGCTGTGAAGAAGGACGCGTCCAGCCTTGTCCAAGAGCAGGGAGCAAAGTCAGCATGAGAGCCTCGGTGGCCGTGACCACAGACCACCCCCATGAGAGGCTGCCGTCCACACCTGGCACCAGGGACTGACCCGGGGCACGCCCCACTGAGCCAGTCCCCAGCCTACTTTCATTTTACTTAGAGACAGGGTCTCACTGAGCTGCTTAGCGCCTCACTTTTTGCTGAGGCTGGCTCTGAACTCGGATCCTCCTGCCTCAGCCTCCTGGGCCTCTGGGATGACAGGTCTGCTCCACCACGCCTGGCCGTTTCTTCTTATTTATTTTTTGTAGTGGACACAATGACTTTATTCTACTTATTTTACGTGGTGCTGAGGAAGGACCCGGGCCTGCACATCGAGGCTCTGCCTCTGAGCCCCAGCCCCAGCCCCCATTTCTTCTTTTAACCCCGCGGTTCCCACTAATTCTTTCAAGTCTTCCAAACACCAGCCGCAGACTCTCCAGGTAAGAGTGCCGAGTAGAAGCCCATGTCCCAAGTGCACAGTGCCCAGGAGACAGGGACCCGTGGGCGCGCTGACACCTGGGGAGGGAGACAGTCTGCGGGAGGTGGAAGGGAGTCCCGGGGCGTCACAGGTTTGCTGGTGCAGATTCAGGCTGTGCCAGGCGATGCGTGCCCTGTTTGCCCTGTTCTGCACGTAGTTTCTGAAAAAGCCAACACGCCCGGGCCAGGTCCACTCAGGAGAGCCAACACGCCCGGGCCAGGTCCACTCAGGAGAGCCAACACGCCCGGGCCAGGTCCACTCAGGAGAGCCAGCACGCCCGGGCCAGGTCCACTCGGGAGAGCGAGCCCCGGGCAGCTGTGAGGGCAAAACGGCCTCCCACCCCTGGCAGAGCGCTGCGGCCTAGAATGACACCCTGCGCCAGGGTGTGCTGCTGCCTGACGCTGGCGCTGGGCAGCCAGGGGGCAGCTGGAGGGGACAGTGCTGGCCTTTGTGTGGCTGTTTCCCCAGCTGGGTAAGGCCCAGGCTGCTGTGTTAGGAGAGCCATTCAAACACGTCTCAGGAGAGACGGGAGCGGAGGGCGGGCGCCTGGGCGCGGGGCAAGCCTGCGCCTCCCCCCAGTCTCAGGAAGCCCAGGGGGAGGGGGGAATCCTGGAGGAGCCTCCTGCTCCCGGACCTGCATCATCTCCGGCTGTGCTGGCTGGTGCAGTGGCAGCCACAAGGTGTGTACGTGTGCCCGAGATGCGGCCAGTGCATCTGAGTTTGCGCGATTTAAATTTAAAAACTGGGCTGGGGATGTGGCTCAAGTGGTAGGGCGCTCGCCTAGTATGCGTGAGGCCCGGGTTCGATCCTCAGCACCACATAAACAAAGATGTTGTGTCCGCCAAAAACTAAAAAAAAAAACAAATATTAAAAAAAAGTCTCTCTCTTTAAAATAAATAAAATAAATAAATAAAATTAAAAACTGGGGCTGTGGGTGTAGCTCCGTGGAACAGGATCAACCTAACGGAACCCGCTACCAAAAGCCCAAGGCAGCAGCTCCACCCTTGGAATGCCCCTCCCCTAAGTCGGACAACCTGGGTGCGCCAGCTGGTTCTCAACAGGGGGTCTGGGGAGCTGGGGCTGGGCTGGCGCTCAGGGGTAAGCGCTCACCTCGCGGGTGTGGGCACGGTTCGATCCTCAGCACCGCCCATAAATAAATAAGACACAGTGTCTTCATCTTCACTAAACAAATGTTGAGAAGTAAACATTAAATCAGTGAACTCCCGAGTCCAGGCCAAAAGCTCCATCTTGACGTGGTGCCAACGTAGGCCACACCTGGCTCCGAACGCGGCAGGAACAAGTTGGTGTCGAGGACCCAGTGAGTTGGGCAGCTAAGGCGGGAGGATCGCAAGTTCAAGGTCAGCCTGGGCGGCTCACTGAGACCCAGTCCCCAAAGGAAAGGCCAAAGGGCTGGATGTGGCTGGGCGGTCCAGCGCCCCTGTTCCACCCCCAGTACCGGACGATGCTGATGATGTATGCTGGACCCTAGAGCAGATCCACGGAGGTCTGTGAACCTACTGTCAACTTCACCCGTCCCCGGTGCCTCTTCACAAAGCGGCTGTTAAACACGTGGCGTCACCGTCGTTTCTGTTCACAAGAGTGCTAAGAGCCACGGGAGCCATGGAGGTCACGGGGGGACGCAGCCTGGGAGGCAGATGGCCAGTCTGTGAGAGAAGCAGGGTGGCCCCCAGGCCCGGGCATAGAGGGGGCGGCGGGCATCGGGTCCGCAGAGGAAGACGAGCAGAGGGCAGAGGGGGACTTCCACAAGACCATGGGGGGGGCGGGGGGGGGGCGGGGCTGTTAGGGGGGCTGTGCGCAGCCACAACCCGGAGCACAGCCGCCCAGCCCCTGAGCCATGTCCTGGAGGGCGCAGCTCCCGGTGGCCCCAGTACCACACGCCCAGCGACGGCCTCACTCAAGTTCCCAGCCCAGGAGCAGGTCAGCGGCCACCTCCCCAGCGCACAGAGCCGTGCAGGATGTGCGTCCCTTCCTGTCACAGGAAGGCAGGCCCACACCAGCCCACGCGATTGACGAGGACTGAGTCATGTACAAAATGACAAGGGCAGATAAGGCCAGCGTGTGCCTAAAATATCACTGTGGGCTGCGGCTGCAGGAGGGGACAGGGTCCCTGCGTCTGCACAGCCTGGACGGCGGGTCAAACTGCCCAGTGACTCAACAGGCTCCCAGCTGCGCAGGCCGCCAGGAGGAGGGGACCCGGCCCCACAGTGTGACACCCAGGTGTGGGTGTGGGCTTCCCCAGGCGCAAAGGCAGGGTGAAGGTGGACGGCAGTCGGCTTCCTGCCCTGAGAGCACCCCCACCCCGCTGGCCGGGAGCTGCGTCCGTCCCAGCCTCTCTCTGGATCTCCAGGATCGCAGCCCTTCCCAGCTCAGCTTTGGCACCAGGTGCATTTACAATTCTGGAAAAACAAGGCCACAGCCAGAGCTGTGACAACACCCACCCACAGGCACTGGTTAAAAGCTTTCTAAATGGATTCCACAGCCTTCCTCCCCCAGGCCCCCAGGCCCGAAGCTAGGAAAGGCTGTCCTGTCCCGGCCACCACCGTGGTTTTAATTTGGCTTCCCCCAGGGGATGGGAGGCCACCCACTCACCCTCTCCCAGCCCCAGAAGGATCTGCTCAAGCCCTTGGCCAGCGTCCCAGGCTCCCGTGGTCTCCACCCAAAGCCCTGAGGCCCAGGTTCAGCCCAGCCCAGGCCCAGGGCCCTGCACAGCTGGGCCTAATGGCTGCCCCTTTTCAGGACAGACTGGAGAAGGCCTGGGGCCGAAACAGCACAGCCACAGCCCTGCCACACCATGCAGCCGTGCCCCGGGGCTCCCTTTGGTGGCCCAGCGGGAGGGCGGTCGCCCCACGGATCAAGCAGGGCAGTCCCGGTGGAGTCCAGGTGGCCATAGTCAGGGAGCCTCGTGGGGGATAAAGGACAAGGGTCTCCTCCGCCCGTCCCAGTTGTTTGCCTTTGTCATCAGGACCCTGAGGTGGCCCTCCACTGTCCACCTGAAGAACAGACTCCGCGCCCAGCCTCCCCGCCCAGCCTCCCCACCCCTCCCCAAAGTCGGAGAGAACATAAAAAGGGTAAGAGAGTCTGTCTTCCCCGTTTCTGCGACTCTTTTATTAGCCATTTCCAAATTTGGAGAGAGACATTCCAGATCTATTTTTTCGATATGGGAAACTGGACCAGAGGGACCCCAAGCCGTGGCCCGGGGCATGTGACCTGGGCAGCTGCCTAGCCGGGGCCTGCGCTGGTGGGACTTTCTCAGCCCAGGGCCACATTTCCAAGATGCCTTGGACCCAGAGGTCGGGGACCTCCGCTGCGGAAGAGGAGGCCCTGGTGACCCGCAGAGCTGGACTCTGACCTGCCCGCCGGCCAGGCCGCACTTTCTCATCTGCAGATGCGGAGCTTGGAATGCTGAGGACCCTCCAGGCAGACCTTCCACATTCCAGGCCTGGACCATCTGCTCAAGGAAGGGCCCTGTCATGGGTGGTGACGGGCTCGTCCCAGGCCCTGGGGGACATCTGGGGGCGAGTGGCTCCCGGAACCTGGTCCCAGCAGCGTCCTCAGCCTGTGTGCCAGCTGCCCCACCCCAGGGAGAAAATCAAATTCCATTTACATTTGATTGATTAATCTAGATATAACTTGATTTCTGCCCAACAAGAGAAATGAGAGACCTAGAAATAAGACTTCGCAGGGGAGCTCAGTTTGGGCGGGCCACTCGCCACTGTCACCGTCACCGTCAAGACTCTGTCCTCGTCGCCCACTGTCCAGACACCCCTGCCCTCCCTGGATCCCCGCCGGGCACCTCTCTCCTGGATTCTCCCTGACCTTTCTTGGCCGACACCCTGGTGTCCCCTACGTCTGGACCTTCTTCTCCGGGCACCTCCAGTCTTTCCATGACAGCCTCAGGAGTGTACAGGGAGCAGCAGGGACAGTCCCCTCTGCTGTCCTGGGGCCAACCACAGCTGGGGCTGCTCTGTCCACGTCCACTCTGTCGCTGGGTCACGCCTTGGTGTCACCACCAGGAGCCCATCCTGCAGGCCATGTCCTGGGCACCACCCGGGAAGAGGTGAGGCAAGCTGGGTGGCACCCTGCGGCCACCTCACCAGGCACCTGTCTGACTCCGAGTCCTGGCCTGGGCAAATCTCCTAGGACACCCACCTTTCTCTACCTCCCTGGATCCTCAAACGCACTCAAAAGAGACGTGAAGGGCTCCTACCCTTTAGGGGCCTGTCGTCCCCAGGTAAGTCACCGAGACAGGCCTCACCGTGATCGCCTCCACTGACAAGTGACAGAGCTGGGGCTCAGGGCGGCGGAGCTTCTGGTCCAGTGTCACGCGGAACGTGAGGAGGCTGGAGCTGGTACCCACACCCAGTCACCAGAGCACCTCCCGGGCGGGGGTCCGCCACAGTGGGCAGCCCAGCACGAAAGCCCCCCAGGTCAGACTCCAGAGGGAGACAGAAGTGAGCGAAGCCCCCTTCATGTCCAAGGCCTCCGCGCTCACCGCCTCCCAACACGCAGGCTTTCACGCACCCCGGACAGAGGGACTAAAAAGACCTCCCAGACGGTCACTGGGTCAACCAGGGGTGGACATTCACCAAGTTCTTCCTGCTCAGGTTGGAGAGAGGCCAAAGCTGTACACCTGGGGCCCAGTCCTGGGGCTGGGACATTCTCTGTGTCCCCCGCCCCCACAAGCAGCCCAGCCAAGGGTGCTGGGATGGAACCAGGGCTTTGTGCATGTAGGCGAGCCCTGGCCCACTGACCTGCACCCGGCCCAGTCCAGCCCCTTGTTAGTTTCTTTATTTACTTATTTATGGTTCTGGGGACTCTACCACTGAGCCACATCCCTCTCCCTTTTATTTTGATATAGGGCCTCACTAGGTGGCCAAGGCTGGCCTCAAACGCGCCCCAGGCTCCTGGATGGCCGGGATCACAGGTGTGTGCACCACTCGGGGCCCGTCTCAGGGCCCCTGAGCCCACCCCAGCCCTACTGTGTACTTTATTTACAGACAGGGTCTCACTGAGTGGCTCGCTCCTCCCTTCTGAGGTTGGCTCTGAACTGAAGATCCTCCTGCTTCAGCCCCCAGAGCGGCTGGATCAAGGCGTGCACCACCGAGCCTGCTCAGCTCGTTACACTGCTCTGCGGAGACAAGAGGCAGATGCCCTCAGAATCCTGGGGAGAAGTCACGCCATTGGGCCCAGCAATCCTCGGAACCCTGGACTGAGACGGATGCGCCCATCCCAAAAACTCAGGACATAGAAACAGACTCCATGAGAGGACCCTTCCAGACAGATGAGACACAATGCAGCCTCCGCAGGCGCAGCGGCGCACACCTGCGATCCTCGTGGTTCAGAGGCTGAGGCAGGAGGATCGCAAGTTCAGAGCCAGCCTCAGATATTTAGTGAGGCCCTCTGCAACTCTGCAAGACCCTGTCTCCAAATAAAGTGTAAACGGGGCTGGGGTGTGGCTCAGAGGTGAGGGGCCTGGGTTCAATCCCTGGTACCCCACAAAGAAATCCAGCCTGGGACTGGGGACAGAGTGGTGAGCCCAGGCCCTGAATTCAATCTCCGGTATTGGGGGGCAGTATTGGGGGACGGGGGACAACACGCAGGTCTAAACAGCCCAGGGTCCTCTGGAATAGCCGGGGGAGAGTTACTTCAGGTGTCCACTGCAGGCCCCTCTGTGCCCACAGTAGTGGTTCCTTCCAAGTCTGAGGAACCGAATCTGGATGTCACCTCGGTCCCTGTTCTGCCTGAAACCCCCGATTGAAGGGAACAGACCTGGGTTCCGGGAAGCCCGGAGATGGGCGGCCTGCCAGGTCCTCGCTGGTCACTCAGGCTCCAAGCCATCTCTGGGAAGAACCTCGGAGTCCCGAGGTGCAAGAGGGCACCAGCAGGGCTTCCCAGCGCGGGCCCATCTCCACCTGTGCAGAGAGCCCAGGACCCCGACCCACAGAGGAAGCGCATCAGCTGCGGACGAGGCAGGGGGACAGGGGGAGCGAAACCTCTGGATCCAGACCGAGGTGGGGGCCACACGGTGTCACCTGTGCCCCGATCGGTTGGTTCAAAGTGGCTCATTTCGTGTTATGCTGAATTTCACCTCAATTAAATAAAGGAGCAAGGTGCTGTGCTGACGTCCCTAGCCCCCAGTCCAAGCGGCCTCGACGGGCCTGCGCCCTGGCCACCAGCCTGAGTTCCACCCACCGGGCCCCCAAGGCCACATGCCTGCGCCTTCCCTTCAGGGTGGTGGTGTCCCGGTTTTGGGGGTCCTCGGTGCCCACTTCATCTCTCACTCGTCTCCCCTGCACGCTGCACCTGCACCATGGCTCAGATGTCCCCAGACGCCCCCCGCACGCTCTGTCCTCCTCACCCAGTGTCCGCCTCCCTCCTGGCTCAGGCCAAGACCCTCTCCCTCTCCCCAGGCTGACTCCAGAGCCTGACCCAGAACCTGAGGAAACGTTTTCAAGGGAAGACGTTTCAGCTACGAGAAGCTCAGAGAGGGCCTCGGCCCAGCCAAGGGCAACGTCGGAGGGTCCACAGGCCAAAGGCCAGTGTGGCAACTGGCTCCAGGAGGAGATGGCTACTTGAGCTGAGTGCAGTGGCTCACACCTGTGACCTCACACCTGTCATTTCACAACTGTGACCTCACACCTGTCATCTCACACCTGTGACCTCACGCCTGTGACCTCACACCTGTCATTTCACGACTGTGACCTCACACCTGGGATCTCAGTGGTGCGGAGGCTGAGGCAGGAGGACTGCGAGTTCAAGGACAGCCTCCGTAATTCAACAAGGCCCTAAGCGACCTGGCAGGGCTGGGGATGTGGCTGAGAGGTTGAGCGTCCTGTGCTGAAAAGACAGAAAGCTTTGTCTGGAAGGCCCCTCTCGGCCGGACTCTGGGGCTGTGAGGCTGCGCAGCAGGCCCGATGGGCTGTCCAGACGTGGGGGACGTGGGGGACGTGGGGGACATGGGGGACGAGATGAAATCAGGAAGGAAGCAAGCCCCGGTCTCCAAGCATCAAGACGGGCTCTTGTCTCTGGCTTTGCCAACATCCATTCCCAGCTTCGGGTCCATGAAAAAGAGAAGAGCGCGGCCACTCCCTGCCCCAGCAGGGGCCAGGGCCAACACTCCTGGAGCAAGGGCAGGTCATCCAGCAAGAGGCGCAGAACAGACCTGCGGAGTCAAAGGCCAGGGAGACCAGCAGCCACCCTGGCTCACGCTCAGATTCCATGAGGCCATGAGGCGTGACCACAGGGGGTGACCCACTGCTAATGTCCCAGGGGGACAGCCCGCAGCCTGTCTGCTCGGGGTCTCGCTGGCCTCTCTGTGTGGCTCCCTGGTGGACAGGGAGGCAGTTCAAGGAGCCTCGGCCCTTTCCTTCCCACCCCACCTGATGGCATGGCCGGAGGGAAGGGGGTAAAGGCCGGAGGCTCCCCGCGGAGCCCGGACGGAACCGGCAGAACCCGGAGGCCGCGAGTGGGGGACAGCTCCCTGGGGCCCAAGACTCCCCAACAGGAGGGTGTCCAGACACGCCTGCCGAGTGTCCCCCCATTTGTAAGGCAGGGAGGCCGTCCATCTCTTAGGGGGCCGTGTGCAGGGGGTGGGCTGAGGCCTGGCAGCTGCACCCCCAAGGGCTGTTCAGGGATGGGAAGGTGAGGGGCCGCGGGGGGTGAAAGGGGCCAAGGGAAAGCTGAGAGGTCGCCTGAGGCAGCCCGTGCTGGACAGCGGAAGCCCTGGGCCGCGCCTCTGCTCGGAGCCAGCTGCCCCTCCAGGCTGTGCCAAGGGGGAGACGCGGCACCCTCCTCTGGGCCTGGGCTTCGTGATCTGGGAGATGGCAACGGGGGCTGCAGAGGGCCGTGTGCAGACACGGGACGGGGGGCTGGAGAGCGCGGCCTAGCTGCTCTTAGGAGCGGCGGGGGACCCAGGCGAGACCCCACAGATCCAACAACACGCCTCGCTGGCCCACCCCCACAGCTGCCCAGGTGGACTTTCAGGTCATCTAACTCCCTGCCGTCTGGTGGCAGGGCCGGGTGGCAGTGTGATCCCAGCTACTCCAGAGGCTGAGGCCCAGGACTGAGTTCAAGGTCAGCCTCAGCAACTGAGCAGGACCTTAGCTCCCTTGTAGAGTGTCCCTGGGTTCAATCCCAGTACCAAAGACAAAAAAGAAAGACAGACTCAGGTTACGCAGAACTTTCTGTACGAATTTTAATCTATAACTTTCCTATAAATTCAAAACTATTATGAAATTAAAGATTTAAAAAAACACAACCAACCTCGTGATGTATATATATATATATATTTTGATACTAGGATTGAACCCAGGGGTGCTCGACCACTGAGCCACATCCCCAGCCCTTTTTTTTTTTAATACCTATTTTTTTGATTATAGGTGGACATGATGTCTTTATTTTATTTCTATGTGGTGCTGAGGATCGAACCCAGTGCCCCACACACTGCTAGGCGAGCGCTCTACCTCTGAGCCCCAGTCCCCCAGCCTTTTTTTAAAATGTCTTATTTACAGACAGGGTCTCACTGAGTTGCTCAGTGGCTGAGGCTGGCTTTGAACTCGCCATCCTCCTGCCTCAGACAGGTGTCGCCGTGCCCAGCTCGCGATCCCATTTTTCATCCGTTCCTGTGGAAAAACCCCACGTCTGCAGCTGGGGGTGCAGATGGAGCACACAGCCCCCCCCAGGGCTAGTGGGAGGTGTCACGAGTCCCCTGGCCCCAGAGCTCCCCCTCCAGCAATCTGCACCGAAGGTGACCCAGGTGACCCAGGCCGGGGGCAGTGACACAGGGCCTGACACAGTGCTGAGCGCTGGGCGAGGCTGCTGATAACAGAAGACTGGAGGCCACTGTCCTTCAGCAGGGCTGGCCAGTCAGCTGACCCCGCCAACTAGGAAGAGCCGAGCAGGAAGGGCTGCTCCAGGCAGAGGCGGTCCCTCCGTCCCCTGGAAACTCAGAACAGTGTCGGGGACACCCACCCTGTGTGCCCTGCACGGCTCTATAGGACAGGTGTGCAACACCCCGAGACACAGGAGATGGCGCCGGGCCTGCAGGGCGAGGAGGACCAAGGACACCCACTCCCAGGCAGCACCCCTCTCGGCCCTCCCCCGCCCTCCCTCTTGACCCTTCCTGGCCCTGGTGAAAGTGATGTCACCACAGCCCTTCGTCCCATGACTGTGTCTTACGTGCCTACCCAGCACCTGTCCTGGGTACCTCCCTGTTTGCAGAGTGATTAAAGCTTCTAATTACAGCTGGCCTTCCGGGTCCTAACTGGGTTCCACTTCCGCAGAGCCAACCAACCGAGAATTGAAAATATTTGGGAAGAAAAAAAAAATCGGTACTCAGTGGGTTCAGGCTTTTTTGGTCAATTATTCCCAAAACAATGCAGCATAAAGCTATTGACCTCGATTTTGCATTGATCACCTATTATAATCACCTTCATTATTATCGACCTAGAGCTGATTTAGGGCAGACAGGAGGTGTGTGTAGGTTTTATATAAACACTTTGCCATTTTACTTAGTTATTTTCTCCAGGGGTGCCCTAACACTCACCACATCCCCAGTCCTTCTTTACGTTTATTTAGAGACAGGGTCTCACTGAGTTACTTAGGACCTTGGTAAATTGCTGAGGCTGGCTTTGAACCTGCGATCCTCCTGCCTCAGCCTCCAGAGCCCCTATTTCTTTTTACTTTTCATTTTGAGACAGGGTCTCACTAAGCTGCCCAGGCTGCCCTTGAACTTGCCACCCTCCTGCCCCAGCCTCCAGAGTAGCTGGGATTCCAGGCCACGCCATTTTATATAAGGGACTTGAGCGCCAATGGCCTTGGGTGCCTGAGGGTCCTGGAACCCACCCCCTGGGGATACGGGGACCGCTCTATCTGCTAGGAGCGCGTTCTACCATTCCCACTACAGGCAGCACCCCAGATCTGCACTGCAGCACCCTGTTTATCACACAAAGCTCTTTTTCTCCTGCTTTGTGTCACCGTCCATTTTCACCTCCGGGGCCACCAGGGATGTGGGAGCCCGTGTGGGGAGCAGTGAGCCAACAGGAAGGCATGGAAAGGCCACCAAGGAGAAATGGGTCAGCAGTAAGAGCGCTGGAGGCCCAGGGCAGAGGGAGGGGGAGCCCCAGGGCAGAAGCCCAGAGGCGGCACACCGTCCTCTGGGGCCAGAAGCCCTGGGAGACCCCGAGAGGATTCCAGTCTGATCCAAACCAGCAGCTGAAGAGCCCCTTGAAACCCCCCCCCAAAACAGCACTCGCTCCTGCCCAGAAGGGGAGCTCAGAGCCTGAAAATAAGCCTCCAAGCCCAGAGTACCCAGAGAAACCACCCACAGCAAAGCCACCAGCAGCTGGGCAGGTGGACACACACCAAGGCTGGCCCCAGCTGGGCGCCCAGTCCCACCGCCTGCCAGACCACGGGCCCTGCAGACACTGCCCCAGCCTCTGACCCTCTGAGAGCAGCCCACATTTCTCTCTGGAGACAGACAGAGACAGACAGAGAGATGGAGGGAGACACAGGGAGGGAGGAGGAGGAAGAGCAGCCGGCTCGGCGTTTGGTGGTCTGCCCACCCCTGGCTCCTCAGCATCCAGCCAGGGGCCAGGGGCCGTCCCACCCCAACCTGCTCTACAAAGCCTCCGAGGACTTGGACCCCAACAGAACCAAGGGTAGAGGTTCCATGGACAGTGTGAGCCACAGCGTTGGGCTCGGAAGAGATCGGGCCTCTCTGACCGCCTCCTGCCGGCTGCGCCCTGGAACCCGGGGACAGGCTCTCTGCCTGGAGTCTCCAGAAACACTCAGAGTCCCGGGACCCCTTCCCAGGAAGCTCATCATCCAGGAGATGTCATCACGGGAAGTGGACCAAAGGTCACGGGCTGTCACCTGCTCTTCAGGCCCACTAGCTCCCCAAAATCGCTCCCCCTAAGCTGCCACTGCCCCTGCCCGAGGTGGCACAAGTTTCTGGGTTTCCGAGGGCTGCTGGGACCCTCCGGTGCTCACCCTAACCTCAGACTGTTCCCTGGGCTCTGCCTGATGCTGGAGGAGCAACCCTGGACCCCGTCCTGCCTCCTGCGAGGGAGGTCAGCAGGCCAGGGAGTCTGCGTCCAGCAGGAACATCTGCTGACTTCCACACTGGGCCGTCCGCTGGGGCAGCTTTGAAAACGATGGAAAAGAGCTGTGCCCTCAGCAAGTAAGGACCTGCGAGACCGCGAGGGGGCAGGAGGACCGGAGGGGGCAGGAGGGACGGGAGGGGGCAGGAGGACTGGGAGGGGGCAGGAGGACCGGGAGGGGGCAGGAGGGACGGGAGGGAGGGGGCAGGAGGGACGGGAGGGGGCAGGAGGACTGGGAGGGGGCAGGAGGACCGGGAGGGGGCAGGAGGGACGGGAGGGAGGGGGCAGGAGGGACGGGAGGGGGCAGGAGGGACGGGAGGGAGGGGGCAGGAGGGCTGGGAGGGGCAGGCCCGCCCACCCGGTTCTGATTGCTTCCTGCTCCTGCTCCTGCAGGGCAGCGGGCTTCCCTTCCCGACCACGACCCCCCACCCCTGGGATGGGCCACACTCGGGCGTGTCGCAGCTGGACCCGGGCCTGGGGAAGTCCTGCACTCGGAAGTCCTGCACTCGGGACAGAGCGGGCTCCAGGTGCCCCGGGACGTCCACACCCCACGTGCCCAGGGCTATAGGGGTTGAGGGCGAGCTCAGGGGACGCGTGCTGAGCAGGCACAAGGCCCTGGGTTCAAGGCCCAGCACCAGAAAAAGAAAGGACAGTGTCCGCAGGGCGCAGTGGCCGGTCTCCCAGCAGCTCTGCAGGCAGGAGGATCAGGAGTTCAAAGCCAGCCTCGGCAACTCAAAGAGAACTTGTCTCTAAGTGAAATTTTAAAAAGGGGGGGCTGAGGCTGGGGCTGAGTGGTTACGTGCCCCTGGGTTCAATCCCCAGTACAAGAAAAAGTGTCTATTTTTTAATAGAGGGGAAAACAACCCTTCCTCAAGACCGACTCTGAATCATCCGTGTGGCTAGCCCTCACCAGGGAACCGGGTCCCTCACCAGGCTCTCGCCTCCCTCGGGAGACCAGGCTGGACTAGTGGCTCTGACAAGAAAATCACCTGTGAAAAGGGGCAGGAGGGGTCCTACGATGGAGAAACTGGCCAAGGCCACCTCGCCCTGGTAAGGAAGGCACTCTGCACATCACTACCCTGTCCCCCTCACCTCTGTGGTCTTCATCCCCAGCACTCACCCAGTGTGACCAGGAGAAGACAGCGGGCACAGTGGTGCACCTGGCTCAGGAGGCCAAGTCACTACCCAAATTTGAGGGACATCCCTCATCAATACTCCCCAACTGTCATGGTCATGAAAAACAGAGGGAACAGAAACAGTCAGGCCTCAGAAACTGGGAGACGGAATAACCAAGGCCCTGCGGTTCCCGACAGGACTCTGGCTCAGAAAAACAGAAGTGAGCACTGGGAAGTGCGTGGGGCAGGAGGCCCTCTCTGTATGCACTGCACAGAGGGGAAACTATTCCGGCCAGCGTTAAAACTTTGTTGCTGGGGGCTGGGGATGCGTGGGGCCCGGGTTCCATCCTCAGCACCACATACAAACAAAGATGTTGTGTCGGCCGAAAACTAAAAAGTAAATAAACATTTTAACAAAAAAGGCTTGTTGCCGGGCGTGGCAGTGTACACCTGTGATCACAGCACACAGGAGGCTAAGGCAGGAGGACTGCAAGCTGGAGGACAGCCTCAGCAACTGAGCGAGGCTGGGGATGCGGCTGAGTGATACAGCAGCCCTGGGTTGAATCTCCAGTGCCCAATAAATAAGCAGAACTTCGACTACCTCCAGGGTCACACTTCTAAATTCTGGGAACAATAAGGTGAACTGGAAGAGACTGCTCTCACCCCAAAGCATTCAAGCTCAATTAAAAATAAAAAACTCAAAGATTGTGTGTGTGTGTGGTGCTGGGGACTGAACCCAGGCCTTGTGCACGCGAGGCAAGCTCTCCACCATCTGAGCTCTGTCCCCTGCCCTCGGTATTTTTAAAAGTCTACTTTGGTTAATTGCCAAAGATCAAGTGGGGGAGGAAGGGAAGGATTCTGACTTTTGTAATTGAGGAAGTAAAAAAAAAAAAAAAAAAGAAAACTCAGAATTTCAGCAAAAGGACAGGGTTTCCAAGGACCCCCAAAGCCAGGGAGGTCACCCATTTCCGCTCCCCCACAAACTCCAGTCAGAACCCCCACAAAGTCGCTGTGGCCACAAGTGGGTGGTGAATGCTGCTATAAATACAGCCCTGCTCCTTCTCGATTTAGGTATCAGATCAACACACAAAAAGGCCAAGGCCTTCGGGGAATAAAGCAGCTTTTTAACCACCAACTTAATCCTCTGAGATCAATTCTTCCAGAAAGAAAAAGAATGATTCAATTCCACTGGGCCCTGCTGCCCCCAGCCCCAGAAAAGAAGCCGCAGGCAGAGTCCATGAATATGCAGATGACAGGGTGACCCAGGAGAGGGGGGCCCTGGGCAAAAGGAGGACACCCCCAGGCCAGCGGTCAGCTCAGAAAACAGCCTCGGTCGTAAACAGCCGGGGAGGCCACCAAGGTCTGGTCTTTCAGGATCTTTCAGGGAGAAGCAAGTTCTTCACAACAATGTGAGCAGATGGATCCCGGCTAGGATGACCCTGGGCCTCTCCATGTTGTGCAGAGTGAAATCAAACAGGGTTTAAAATTCTCCAACCCAGGGCCGCTGGCTGGTGATCTTGAAAACACACAGATTTCTGCAATGGCATTCAACCCGCGTCTGGTTCCAGGGACGTCCAGGGAGTGAAAGACACTGACCCTGGAGGAGAAGGAGGAAGGGCCGACACAAAGGGGACATGGGGCTTCCTGTCTTCTCTGGGGAAGGGAGAAGGAAACTGCTTATCTGACCCTAAACAGACTCAATTCAGTATCGATGGTAAAAACATGGACCTCACAGTGAGACCCTTCAGAGAATTCCGAATTCAGTGCCTTTCTGCAGGGCCTTATGTTCCCCAAGATAAAGTCACCACAAGCTTAAAGCCAGGCTCAAGCGTGGCCGAACTACAAATCACCCTGATTTGTGGAATGGAAACCGTGCCACCGAGCTGCCCCTACAATCAGAGTGGGCCGCTTCCCTCTGGATTCCTGGTGAAACCACATCCCCCCTCTGCACGTAAATAATGGCTTCTGATGAAACATGAGTCAGCCTGCAGCGGTACGGACCCTACACACCCTGGTGACAGTTCCATGGAAAACAAGCACAGAGACAAAAGGCAGAAGCCACCCAATAGGGGAGCGCTGCACGTGCTGAGAGCAGGCTTGAGTTTCTTCTGTACCTTCCACACTTTGGGAAAGAGTTTTGGATTGTTCCCACCAGGGCTTGAGCCTGCCAGAGTCATCTTCTACCACTGAGCTACTTCCCCGGCCTTTCCCAGCGTGGCCCAGGGGCCGTGAACTTGCCCACCTCCTGCCTCAGCCTCCTGAGTTTAAATGTGATTTTGTTTTTTTTTAATATTGGTACAGAAAGCCCAGGGCCTGAAATGGTGGCACATGCCTGTGATTCCCGGGTCTCAGGAGGCTGGAACAGGAGGATGGCCAGTTTAAGGCCAGCCTAGGCCACTTAGGAAGGCCCTGTCTCAAAATAAAAAGGGCTGAGGGTGCAGCTCAGTGGTAGAGCACCCCTGGGTTTAATCTGCACTACCACCAAAAAAAACAAACTAGGAATGCTCTTGATCCTGCTGGGTTCAACGCTGGTCAACATGAAGCTCTCTACCCCAGAACACTCTCAATTCTAAGGCTCCTGGAGACAAATAGCTTGAATTCTCATCATTATTTTCCCTGAAGCCTCAGGCTCTGGATCCTAATGAATGAACCCCCCCCCCCAGGGACCGTGAGCAGAGAACTGTCCCCACCCAGACACTATCTCTAGCACCCCTCCCCTTCTGCCTCCCTTAAACCTGCTGGGCCACAGAAGGCGTGGCCCACAGACAGGCTGTGGACTTTGGCCTGAAGGACAGGGGAGGGGCCTGCAGCACAGTCTCTCCCCTCCAGGCCCAGTGTCCAGTCCTCCTTTCGCAGCTCCCCCCACACCAGGCGGGTCCCCAAGGTGGGTCAGGGAAACCAGACCCCTCCCCCAAAGCCAGCCACCTACGACCTAGGACGCCACTCTCACCTTCCCAACCTGCAAAGAGCTGGCCAGAGAGGAACCCCCCCTCCCCTGTCTGCCAAGAGATGCTAGGACCCCTGTCCAGTCATGTTCCTGCGAACCTGTCCATCTCTCCTCCAATATAAGCACAAAAACGGACAGTCATCCCTGGGTCTTTGGTTCTGGACTTCAGAAGCCTCCTGTCACATAGAGTTTTGATCCATGAATCTGTGATGCTTTTTCTAACTTGTCTTCTGTCCCCTTAGGATGGGGAGGCCGAAGCCCAAAGCAATTAGACAGAATTCTTCTACTGAAGGGACCTGCAGCCAAGGGTCATCTTCATTAGCTCCAAAGATGCTGTGGCCCCTGCCCAGTGTCACTCAATGCCAGCTCAAACAATAAAATGAAATTATGACGACCCAGCAAAGTGCCACTTGACCTCAAAGAACCATTCTGCAGCAAGTAAATACCAACGGGTGCCGCCAAGGAGCTCCGAAACATCAAAGACCCAAACGGGCTCCAAAGCAGGGCTAAGGACATCTGTCTACCTGAGACCACCTGGCTCCTGGGTACCTTCGTGGCAGTCATAGCGAAGCCAAACACAGGACAAGTCACAGTGCCAGGATTCTCCGGCTCCTCTTAGGGACCCCTTTCTCTGCACCCTCACTGGGGCTTGGGGGAAACTCTTCTCCAGGGAGAATCTGAAGTCCCCGAGAAGCAGCAGCCCAATTTCAAAGAAGCATTACTCATTCCTCGGGCAGCAAGGAGGATTGGATTATCGGCAGCAGAGCAAGCACTGTCCATCTTGAAAATTAATTTAGCCTGGAATGGCTCCTAGCTCCCTCCTCTGTGAGGGTTCCCCTTTTACTGTCCTTGACCCTGGGCTGGTGGGCAGCTCCTCTGCAGCTTTGCTGAGACTCTTCTGCTTGTTTGAACCAAGTGCACACAGGTTCAGACCTACTAGGAAGAAACCTCCCTCCTCTCCCTCCTCTCCCGAGGCACAAGGGCATCCTGGAGCCCTGGATCTTCAGTGCGCTCCTACCTTCCACCCCTGGCCTGAGCCTTCAGGACCAGGAACCTCCCAGGAGCACTGGGCACGGAGCACTTTTTACTTCCCCATGGCCAGCTCAGGAAAGCCACAAGAGGAAGAACGAAGGGAAATGTGTTTGCCAACAACAGGGAATTACTTCAATCTAGTGTCTTAGAGACTTAAGAAATTGATCCTACATCTTAGGTCAATCACTGAGTCACTTAATCCACGAAAACATTACAACAAGGACACTTTTCAAATGTGAATGAAAGCATCCATTATGGATGCCTTCAAGTAACAGGAAGGAGAAAGATGGGCCTCTCCCCAGGTGAACTACAATAAATGTTTCTTAGAGACTTGGGTCCACATTTAGGTGACAGGCCAAGGGGTGGCACTCCGTGACAGGTAAGGCAATCAGATGCCCTCTGGATCCTGATCCAACCTGATAAAACCAAACGCTGGAGTCATTCCACACACCACCTTGGGTGCAGGCACTGGGTTGGTCCTGTTTTTGAAATGCCACTCTGAGAAGGCTGGGCGAGGGTGGAGGGCTGGCGAGGGTGGAGGGCAGGGGAGGTGGAGGGCAGGGGAGGTGCCGGGCTGGCATTCATGCAAATCATGATTTTACTGAAAAGGACCCAACCTGGGTTTCAGGAAGCCTTGACCAGCTCCACCTCCCCACCAAGGGGAAGGATGTACCCCCCTGTGGGAAGCTTCCAGAAAGTGGATTTCCCAACGACGACAGCTTGATCCAACAGTCAATGACATCAGCTCCATTATCCGGAAAAATGAGGAAGCCAGAGGACCAGCAAAGGTCCAACGGCCTGACCCCTGAACATGGCCCTTCCACGTCCCCATGGCCTCCTCCCTGACCCTGAGGAGCTGCGAGTAGCACACACACTACACAGCTCCACGCTGACCCGGACACCAGAGGGGAGGACACTGGTAACTGACAACCTGTGCCCCTCCGGTCCCACCAGCATCTACCCCTGGGCGGTGGGCGGCGCTGGGCGCGTTCAGATGGCCCCCGGCGCTCACCAAGTGCCCACCGCCCCGCCAGGAGGGGTCCGCGGGACACGGCCCTGGGCGCGGAGGCCGGCCGGTGCAGAAGCCCGGGCGTGGAGACTCGCGGGTCCCTCCTGGCTCTTCTCTCCGAAGCCCCGGGAGACGGTGCGGGAGCCCAGCTCCGAGTCCGCGCCCCGACGGCCGGTCGCGCCCTTTCCCGAAAAGCCCCGGGGCTTCCTCTCGGAGAGGGGCACGGGGCAGGCAGGGCGCGCTCCGGGCCGCAGGGCCCCAGCCCCACTCGGACACCACGGACCGCGGCGGGGGCGCCGGACCCCGCGCGGCCGACCCCCGCGTCCCCCACCGGCTCGATCCCACACCCGCCCCGCGACCCTCGGGCAGCCGGCCACCGACGGCGCCGCGCCCCGGGGCTCCTGGCAGGTGCGGCCGCCGCGGGGACCCCGCTCCCGCCCGCTGCCCCCGCGCCCGGCTCCCCGCCCGCGCCGCACTCACCGCCAGCGCCGCCGAGCAGCCGGGAGGTCTGAGCGCAGCGCGCTGGGCCGCGAGGAGGGCGCGCGGGAGGAGGGCGGGGCGGGGCCTGGGTGGGCGGGGCCTGAGGTGGGCGGGGCCGGGGCGGGGCTAGGGCCTCACCGGCTTCCGGCTTCCCCCGCCTCCGCGCGCCGCCAGGAGCCGCCCCGCTAGGGTCCGGTCGCACGGCCGCGGGGCGGTGGGCCCTGGCACCCTTCTCCGCACCTACACGCTCCCCGCGCCCCTGTCGGCACCTGGGGACTAGGCGGAAGCCACAGCCCTTCCCTGAGCCTCCGATGGCCCACTGCTCTGGCGACACCCCCCCTTGCACCCCAGATGCCCTCGGGGGACCTCCGAGACCCCCACTCGCGGGTCCTGGTTCTCCCGCGTCCGATTCTGCCCCGGCGCGAGTCCCCACCGCGCCCCTGCCCCCGCCCACAGCTCAGTTCTGTAGAGACAGCCCGGCGCCTGGGCTCCCCGACTGGAAAGTGGCCTCGAGATCTGGGAAGTGACTGGGCCCGTGAGGGTACCTTGGGCCCAGGGGTCCATGACCTTCTGTGAGGGGCCGGGTGGGCCCGAGGCGCTTGCTGTGGGTGGCCTGGTTCCAGCCCCAGCAGGGCAGGAGGTGACCACAGCGTCCCTTCTCAGTCCCTCACTGAAAACCCGGGAAGTCAGCGTCTGCCCCAGTGGGTACCCCGCAGTGGGCTCCCGTCTTCCCGCCAGCCGAGGCCCGCGATGACACTCAGCACGATGACACTCAGGACGGCACCCGGCCTGCTGCAGATCCTTGTCTCCAGGTGACGGGATCAGGGGTCTCGCCCTGGTTTCATGCTGCAGATCCTTGTCTCCGGGTGACGGGATCAGGGGTCTCGCCCTGGTTTCATGCTGCAGATCCTTGTCTCCGGGTGACGGGATCAGGGGTCTCGCCCTGGCTTCATGCTGCAGATCCTTGTCTCCGGGTGACGGGATCAGGGGTCTCGCCCTGGCTTCATGCTGCAGATCCTTGTCTCCGGGTGACGGGATCAGGGGTCTCGCCCTGGTTTCATGCTGCAGATCCTTGTCTCCGGGTGACGGGATCAGGGGTCTCGCCCTGGTTTCATGCTGCAGATCCTTGTCTCCGGGTGACGGGATCAGGGGTCTCGCCCTGGTTTCATGCTGCAGATCCTTGTCTCCGGGTGACGGGATCAGGGGTCTCGCCCTGGTTTCATGCTGCAGATCCTTGTCTCCGGGTGACGGGATCAGGGGTCTCGCCCTGGTTTCATGCTGCAGATCCTTGTCTCCGGGTGACGGGATCAGGGGTCTCGCCCTGGCTTCATGCTGCAGATCCTTGTCTCCGGGTGACGGGATCAGGGGTCTCGCCCTGGCTTCATGCTGCAGATCCTTGTCTCCGGGTGACGGGATCAGGGGTCTCGCCCTGGTTTCATGCTGCAGATCCTTGTCTCCGGGTGACGGGATCAGGGGTCTCGCCCTGGTTTCATGCTGCAGATCCTTGTCTCCGGGTGACGGGATCAGGGGTCTCGCCCTGGTTTCATGCTGCAGATCCTTGTCTCCGGGTGACGGGATCAGGGGTCTCGCCCTGGTTTCATGCTGCAGATCCTTGTCTCCGGGTGACGGGATCAGGGGTCTCGCCCTGGTTTCATGCTGCAGATCCTTGTCTCCGGGTGACGGGATCAGGGGTCTCGCCCTGGCTTCATGCTGCAGATCCTTGTCTCCGGGTGACGGGATCAGGGGTCTCGCCCTGGTTTCATGCTGCAGATCCTTGTCTCCGGGTGACGGGATCAGGGGTCTCGCCCTGGTTTCATGCTGCAGATCCTTGTCTCCGGGTGACGGGATCAGGGGTCTCGCCCTGGTTTCATGCTGCAGATCCTTGTCTCCGGGTGACGGGATCAGGGGTCTCGCCCTGGTTTCATGCTGCAGATCCTTGTCTCCGGGTGACGGGATCAGGGGTCTCCCCCTGGTTTCATGCTGCAGATCCTTGTCTCCGGGTGACGGGATCAGGGGTCTCCCCCTGGTTTCATGCTGCAGATCCTTGTCTCCAGGTGACGGGATCAGGGGTCTCGTCCTGGTTTCTTACGTTTCATGCACAAACACAAATTGCTAGTTTAAAAAACTAATTTTCAAAAAAGGGATCCAGTTGCCAGAAGCAGCCTCCACTGACTGGTCTGTGTTGCCCATTAACAACCGAATCTGGAAACCAGTGTTTCCAAACACCTTTCCATTTCCAAAACATGCTCCCCACACATGGCACAATCCTTCTCAGCAGACTCAGGCGGCAGACGGGGGAAGCTTGCTGGGGTGGTGCAGGTCCACCCTGACCCCAGACCCCACGCCCGGTCCTGGTCCTGCACATGGCCAAAGGCTTTGCTTCTGCTGCTGCCAAATTGGAGCTGAAATAGGGCAGAGGGAGGTCTCAGGTAGGGCTGCGCATACAGGGCACCCAGGTGAACTCGGATTTCAGGTAAACGCCAAATGATCGCTAAGTAAAATACACCCTCAAGGCAGCAGAATCGTCATGTGTCCCCAGTGTGGTTGCCTGGGACAGTCTTAAGCTTAACATTTGCTTCTGGTTTAGCTGAAGCTCACGGGGCACTGGGCACCCCATGCTTCTTCCCAGGACTGCCTGAGACCTGCTTCCGACCCAGGGAGGAGGTCTAAGACAGCAGGCAGTCGGCCACAGACCAGGGCCCAGCTGGAGGCCCAGGGGAGACCCTCCCTGAATTGGCTAAGCCTCCATCTTCACCTGGCCCAGGAGAAGCAGCCGAGGCAGACGCGCGGAGCCTGTCCTGGCCTGCCCAGAGTGAGCCCCATTAGCTGCGGTTCTGCGGACGGGGTGCTGACCCTGAATGCTGCTGAGTCCAGTGGTCCTTCTGCAGGCCTCAGGGGTCAAGTGTGGTACTGGGGCTTGAGCCCAGGGCTGTCTACCACTGAAGTACATCCCCAGCCCATTTTTATTTTTATATTTTGAGACAGGTTCTCGCTGAGTTGCCCAGGCTGGCCTTGAACTTGCAATCCTCCTGCCTCAGTCTCCCAAGTAGCTGCCAGTGCAGGCCTGGGCCGCGGTACCTGGCTGCAGGCCTGTTTCTGCTGAACACAACCTACCCCGCCAGGGTTGACAGCGGGCCCCAGGAGAGGAAGAGGATCGGAGGTGCTGAGTGGTGAAACACACAAGCTGTAGCCCTACTGGTGCTGGCCCTGGAATATAGCAGCACTTTTCCACCCTAAACTCATGTTCTCCTTACGACAACCCACCAGCTATTCAAAGGAGGCCCAGAGAAGTTAAGTAACACACCCCAAGTCACACAGCGAGGCGAATGGAGATATTTGAACCTGGTCCAGCTGATCCCTGAGACTTTTACTCCCTCTGTGACATGTCCTAGGTACTAAGACGGGGGTAGCGAGGTATGGGTCTCAATTCCCGTTAGAAGCAGCAGAGACAGACAACAAGTCAATAGTAAGTGAAAACTGGGGCTGGGTGCCGCTCAGTGGAAGAGCCCTTGCCCAGCGTGGGTCAGGCTTGGGTTCCATCCCCAGCACCTGTGACTTTGGGACCACAGGCTGGCTCTTTCCAACATTGCCACCTCCAGGAAACACATGTCCCTGGGATACAGCAGGACTTTCTTTATTCCTCTGATGTATTCCTCGACACAACTGGGGGTGGGGGACAGCGCACACCACAGAGTCAAATTTATTTAGCAGTCACAGGGTCCAGCCGACACTGTTCTCCCAACAACCCTGTAAGGGAAATATGATCAGCTCCACTTTATAGATTTGGCAATGGAGGCCCAGAGAGGTTAAGCAAGTTGTCCAAGATCACACAGCTAGCAGTGGGATTTGAAACCAGACATGTCTCCAAGTCCATGCTCAGCCACCAGGAACTTTCTGGATGGCCCGGACCTGCGTCTCTCAGGCTATAGAACCTCAGGATTTTTCCCTCCAACACTGTCTCACCCAGAGCGCTGATCCACAGAACAGGAAAAAAGCAGTTCTGGGTGCGCTGTGGAGCCCCTGCCTCCCCGTGCTGAGGAGAGCGCTGCCAGCCTGCCCCAGTTTTACAGCGGAGGCCCCAGAGGGGCTGGGAGCGGCTGGACCCCCGCCCCCAGCCAGTGCCAGAGTCGGCAGACCCCAGCATTCTGGGTTCCAGCCTCTCTGGGACAGTCACCAAGGCCCTGCTGTCTCCAGGGCGCGGCCCATCTCTCCATGGACGGTAGGAAGCCGAGGCCCAGGTGAGCCCACCAGCGCCCCTCCCCTGGGCCGCCAGCGACTCCCCCTCGGGACTTCTCCCGGCTCGGGGCTGGCGCCCGCGTGTGTTTCCTGGAATTTGAACCTAAACACCAGTGTTTGTCCATGAGCCTGGAAACCGGCACCAGCTGCCCCACAGTTCAAGGCCAGTTTCTGTCCCCAAGGCCTGGTGGAGAAGGGTGGGTCTGGGGCGCTCACCTGGCCTGCGATTGCCCAACCCCCTGGGGGCTGGGCAGGCTGGGGGCGTCAGTCCCTGCGATTCCAGAAGGTGGTCTAAGAAGTGGCCGTGACATGGGCAGGACTCGGGCCGGGGGTGAGAGAGCTGGGAGGGCAGCGGGCGCCTGGCCTGACAGCCGGGCCTCAGCCCTCATTCACAGCTCTTCCCGAGCCTGTGGCCCTGGGCTCTGAGCTCGGCTGGCACAGAGAGGGAAAGCGCCAGGCCTCGGAGCCAGCCCGGATCTCAGGCGTCGGGTTTCTGTTTTGCTCTGCTCTGGGGCGGGTGCTGTTGCCTCCCGCATGCCAGGCAGGAGCTGGAGCTGCCACCCAGCCCTTCTCATTAAGTAGATGAGGCTGGCCTCCAACTTGCGATCCCTCTGCTTTCAGCCTCCCTAATAGCTGGGGCTACAGGCGTGCCCCACCATTCTTGGCCAATTCATCCATCTTCATGATGATCGTAGCCAGCCACTCTGGAGGCTGAGGCAGGAGGATTGCAAGTTCAAGGCCGGCCTCAGCAACTTAGCAAGGCCCTGAGCAACTTTGTGAGGCCCGGTCTCAAAATAAAACAAAACGGGGCTGGGGGTGGGGCTCGGCGGCCGAGCCCCCGGTTCCTCTCCAGTGCTCCGCAGCACCCAGAAAGGAAAAAGAAGAAGAAAGAAGGGAGTCTGCGTGGAGGGTCCCCTTCCCCAAAGCCCTCAAGTGACAAAACAGGAAGAGAGAGAAGTGACATGTCTAAAGCCCTCCTAGACCTGTCCCAGACCCTCAGCAGGTGGAGAAAGAGGACGACCGAGGGCTGCGGGTCATGGGGCACCTCCCGCGGCAATGGAGAGCGCCGGGCACTTGCCTTCTGACCTGGGGACCCACCAGCTGCGAAGGAGGAGCAGGCGGTACCTCCCGGAAACGTGCTCAGGAGGAAGAGCGCCTGGTGGCTGGGCCAGGGACAGGCCATGGCCCCAGTGACCGGGAAGTGAGGCAGAGGCGCACAGGTCCAAGGGCACCTGGGCAACGAGCAGGAACCTGTCTCACGATACGTAAGAAGTGCTGGGGCCAGCCGTGGGGCCAGCCGTGGGGCACAGCCGTGGGGCGCGTCCCTGGTTCCGTCCCTAGTGCCCCCCCTCCCCCCCACACACACAAAGAACATGGACTGAAACGCTCTGGCCCCGCCTGCCCAGCGCCTCGGGAAGATGGCGGTGAAGACCTTCAATGCAAAGCCGAGTTCCAGAACAGAAAACAGCGAGTGCCTGCAGCAGCCAGCCCGGGTCTGCGCCAGGTCTCTGGGGTCCCCTGCAGGGCACAAGGTCCTGGACTGAGTCACCACAGCCACCTCTGTGTGGTGAGATGGAACAGAGCGCCCCAGGCGGCCCCCCAGGCCTAGGATTCCCACATGACCACGGCTGCAGGTCCATCCAGCCTCCAGGTCAGGTCCTGGGACGGGCCGGGGGTGCCCAGCCGCCGAGCCGCCTCCCCCAGGGTCTCACCGAGTGGCCCAGGCTGGCCTGGAACGTGGGCTCCTCGGCCTCAGCCTGTCGAGTGCCCACCGGGCCCAGGACACATTTTATTTTTCACTGTATCCTGTAGCTGCAAAGAGGGGGAAAATTTTTTTTTTTTTTTTTTTTTTTTTTTTTTTTTTTTTTTGTGGGGGGACGTTTGAAGTGGAAAATATCTAAAAGAAAAAAAAAAAAACACGCAGACAACCAGGGCGCTCTCTCCGCAGAGGAGGAGGACGGCAGGGGTTTCAGTTTATACAATTCTGTGACGTTTGGTTTAAACAACGAGTGTGTATTGCTTTTGCAATAAAATAAAGAACTTTTTAAAGACTCGGAGGATAAATAAACACCCTGCCTCGGTCCGGGAAGGGGCTGTGCTGTGGGAGCTGCCCACAGGCTTTTGATTTGAAAAAGACCAACTCCCTGCCCCGGCTCTGCCTCCCAGTGCCCCCTCCCTCCCCGTCCTTCTTCCCACTTCCTTCTCTTTGCTCCAGAACCCACAGATCACCCCAAATGCTCCTTCAGGAGTCAGGCTTCCGTCTGGAGAACGAGGCCCGAGGTCCAGAGGAGCCCTGGACTGGGAGGACCCTGGGGACGCCGCAGCAGGACAGCCGGGGGTCAGGGAGGTCCTTGGCCTCACTCCCCCCGTGGGTGTCAGCATGTGGGCTCAGCACTGTCCCTGAGTGTGTCCCTGTGGACAAAGGGTGTCCCCTTTCTACAGACGCCCACCTAAGAACCCGCTCCGACTGCCGCGGACACGCCCAGAGCCCTGGTGTCCTGTTGTGGAGGCCACAGGAGGTCCCTCTGGACAGGGCCTCCCAGTTTCCCTTTTGAGGGTCATTTCCTTCGGGCCAGTTCCCAGAAGCATGTCTGCTGAGGAGAAGAGCAGAGGCCAAGCGGCCTCCAGGAGGGAGGCCCGTGCGGAGGTCAGCGCCACCACCTCACCCTGGTGGCAAGTGAGACATCTGCTCCCGGTGCCCAGAACAGGAGGGAGGAGGAGAGGGACTTCCCTGCACCCCAGGAATCAGGCCTGAGCACAGGGGGGTCCAGGGGACCGTCCCCCTAGGGGGCTCGCCCCTCCACCCCGGAACCCCGAGCCAGGCCCTCGGTGGCCCAAGTGAGAGGGAAAGTGGGGGTTCCTGAAGCCCCCCGCAGCAAGGCTGGGCAGGAGGGTCACAAGCTCCAGGGCAGCCTGGCCACTCAGTGAGACCCGGGGTCTCCAGACATGGCCGAATGTCCCCTGGCTCCTGGGAGGCAGGACGAGGTTCATGACGGTGCCAGGGCGTGGCCCAGCCGCACAGCTGTCGGAGACAATGGCCCAACAGAGAGTGGCAGTCCGCCAGGTGCTGGCCCCACCACCCGCGTCACCCTGGGGGGAAGTGAGACGTCTCTCTGAGACACGCAGCTTTCTTGCTGTCGGCGCTCACAGCAGCTCCACGGGGTCAGAACTAGACTCCCGCATCACAGACGAGGGCACAGGGTTCAGAGAGGCTGAGCAGTGGCCCTACACCACACAGCAACCCTGAGGACAGAGCACAGGAGGCCGGTGCAGCCTGAGCACCTCGCTCCACGGCGGAGAAGAACTTCAGCCCAAAGGAAGGGGGCAGCAGCTCGGGCTGGAAGGACAAGAGGGGTTCTGCGGGGGAGGTGAAGGAGGGGGTCCCCAGGTCCGGAAATACCAGCAGAGTGGGCCCGGAGGCGGGGATCTGAGTGGCTGGCTTCAGAGTGGGGACAGAGAGGACCCAGGAAACTGCTCGTGGGGGCTGGGGCAGCGCCGTCCACAAGGGCGGCCGAGAGACACCCAGCGTCCATCCTCCACCCGCAGGTCGGAGCACCCTGTCTACCTCACGAGGTGCCGTGGGCCGCGAGCAGGGGCGGACACAGGCCACCTCGGCCGCAACCTGGAGCCCATGTGGTGGGGAGGCCAGGCACAAAGGCCGCGTGGATACAGAAGGAGCTCAGGGAGGCAGACCCGCGGGGCAGGGCGGGGGGCAGGGCGGGGGCTGCCGGGGAGGGCTGTCTGCAAGACCAGGTGCTGAGGCCCTGGGGTGGACAGCGAGCTGTGGGGTGGACAGCGAGCTGTGGGGTGGACAGGTGCTGTGGGGTGGACAGCGAGCTGTGGGGTGGACAGCGTGCTGTGGGGTGGACAGCGAGCTGTGGGGTGGACAGCGAGCTGTGGGGTGGACAGCGTGCTGTGGGGTGGACAGCGAGCTGTGGGGTGGACAGCGTGCTGTGGGGTGGACAGCGTGCTGTGGGGTGGACAGCGAGCTGTGGGGTGGACAGCGAGCTGTGGGGTGGACAGCGTGCTGTGGGGTGGACACGTGCTGTGGGGTGGACACGTGCTGTGGGGATCTCAGCTCAGTTCAGCTGTCGGGGAAGAAGGACTCTGGAGGCAGAGGAGTCCCTGCCACTCTGTGCCCCCCATAGGACCCTGTCTCAGTTTCCTTCTCTGCAGAATGGCTGCACCAGGCCTCCCTGCCTGCCCGGGCAACGGGGGGTGGAGGGGGTGCCCTGTGCTGCCCGCACTCTCTGCCCTGCCCACCTTTCCTGCACACTCCAGAACCCTCCAGAAGGCTTGGTCCTGGAACGGGAGAGTCCCCGAAATCTGAAAGGTCAGGGCTCTCCTGGCCTGGGAAGGAAAACCACAACTGTCCCCTTGCCCAAGCACTGGACGCAGGAGTCCCGACCTGTCTTCTGTCCCAGGCCTGGGTCCCAGCTGGCATTTCCAGTTTCAAGACACCAGATGACCCCAGTGATCTGCAAAGGCGTCCCCATGGCCACCAACACCTAGGGCCCTGGAAGCCATTTCACCTCCCTGAGTCCCCACTGCTCCATGTGGATTTGGGGACCTCAGGACAATGTGGCAGTCACCCTGCAAAATAATCCACCCCACAGGACGGGGTGGCAGGGGACCCCACAAAGAAGCAAGTGTGCAAGTGGCTGTCCACACACAATGGCCCCTCAGAAACCTGTCCCCGGGAAAACAGAGGATCTCTATCAGCTCGGCCTAAGAAAGAGGCCTGTGTTCTGCAGGACCTGCCCCGGGCCTCGGGCCAGCAGCAGCCGCTCTGTTAGGTTCTAGGATTACCCCGGGCGGGGGCTTGGCCGGCGCCGGGAGAGGACGAGGTGGACGGGTGGGCAGGCGGGAAATCTTTACTCTGGTTCCTCCTGCCCCCGCCTGCTGCCGGGCAGAGGTGGGGACTGGGCCCCAGACGTCGGGCGGCCCAGGATCAAAGCCCCTCTGTGCAAGTCCAGGGTGCTCGGCCACCCAGGGCCCTCCCTGGAGGTGAGGACCCGATGGCGTCCAGGGCAGCCCAGCGGGAGGGGTAGAGAGACAAAGAAAACGCCCAATGCCAAATGGACGAGTGGGGCCTGCGATCCCAGCAGCTCGGGAGGTGGAGGCAGGAGGATCGCGAGTTCAAAGCCAGCCTCAGCGACTTGTAAGCAACTCAGTGAGACCCTGTCTCTAAATAAAATACAAAATCGGGCCGGGGATGTGGCTCAGTAGTGGAGCGCCCCTGAGTTCAAGCCCCAAAACCAAAAAAAAAAAAAACCCAAAATCCACAAGTGGGAACAGCACATCATGTCGGGTTGCCCTGGTTGTGCACTTGCATAACTCCAGAGGCCGCGCTTCGCAAATACGGAGTCCCACTGCGCGGGAGCTCTACTCCCATTCAAGATGGCCCCGTAATGCAGCAGAAGGGGCACCAGGTGGCCTGTGTGGCCAGGGCCACTCTTGGACGAGGCTGGAAGAACGTGAATCAATCTGTCTGTGGCGGAGGAAACCGGATCCGACCACAAAGGGACACAGTTGAACACCGCCCGCCCCGCGCCCCGAGCTGGCGGCCCCGGGCGTCCGGGAGCAGGGCTCTAGCCCCGGGCCACCGCCCCCGGCCAGGGTCAGCGGAGAGGGCGCCCGGCTCTGATTGGCTGGCGCCGCCCGGAGGCCACGCCCACGCCCCCTCGTCGCCGCGCCCCGTCCCGGAGTCAGAGGGACCCGGCCACCGCGTCCCCGTGGCTTCCTGCAGGGACACCGTGTCCCCGAGGTCACCGCCTGGCCCCGCGGGTGTCCGGGAGGCTGGAAAGAGGTCCCAGCCCAGGACTCGGCGCTGCCCACCATCCTGTGCCAGGCCACTCCCGTCAGGCGACCTGGAGGGCGCTGTCCCCCTCCTGGGCCTCTGGAGGCCGTGGGGACAGGAAGGAAGGGCGGGGGCCAGTTTCCGGGAGCCTCAGGGGCCTCTCCCGGGGACACCTGTGTTGAGAGGAGCCTGCGGCCTGTGGCCAGGCGCGGAGGAGCCTGGTGGGAAGTCCGGTCCTGCCCGGTCCTGCCCGGTCCTGCCCAGCCCCGGCCGCCCACCCCCTCTGCCCACTCCTGGGAGCATGTTTGGGGCGTGAGTCGGCCTCTCCCAGAGAGTCCACTTCAGAGTCCATCCGTGCTGGACCTGCGCCCCGCCCCAGGCTCCTAAAGACCTGTGGGTCCCTCTTGGTCACCCCAGTCTCCATCTCCACGTGAGCTTCTTCCCGCCAAAGCGGGCCTCTGTGGGCCGCCCAGGGCCTGGGTGCCCGTCAGGTTCTCAACCCTAGTGTGGGTCCCCAGGGCTTGGAAAAGGCCACTGAATGGCCCCGCGGTCACCCGGGAGAAAAGCCATACAGGGACTGTTTGAGGGGGCCAGTCCGGGGCTCTCTGTCCTGGTTCCCTGGTAGCTCAGTCGCACCTGGGTCTGGGTGGCGCTCTGCCTGCCCAGACCTGCCCCACCACAAGGTGTCGGTGAGTCACAGCTTCCTCTCAGACGGCTCCTGGCCCAGCTGATTCCCCGGGCCCTGGAGGCGGGGGCTGCTGTGAAGGGCTGACCACCTGGGGGACCTCACATCCAGGGTGTGGTCCAGGTAACCTGTTGGTGGTTCAAACGGGTGGGACCCAGACCTGAGGGGCGGCTGGAGAAAAGGCTGTGGGGAAAGGGCACCTTGAAGCCAGACCGGGTGGTGCCTGCCCATGATCCTAGCCACTTGGGAGGCTGAGGCAGGAGGATCACCAGTTTGAGGCCAGCCTCGACAACCCAGTCAGACCCTGTCTCAGAATGAATTTGTAAAGGGCTCGGGGTGTAGCTCAGGGGTCGTGTCCAGCGTGTGTGCTGCCCTGGGTTCATTGCGTAGGACCCCCCCACACACATCCTAAGTTACCTGTGCAAAGGCTGAAGCCTCCCAAGGCCTGGACATGGGCGTAACGTCCTTAGAGTCTGCAGGGGAGACCCCAGGCCTGTCCCTAATGGTGCTTCTGGTGAGGAAGTGGCCTTGCAACGGGCCTGAGCAGAAGCAGCCAGGTCACTGGGTCGATGACGTCACAAGCTCCAGATCTCTTGCACAGAGCGGAACTGCCCCCAGAGGGAGCATGTGACCTGTGCAGTGGCCACGGTGGGCCACTCCGTGGAGCAGCTTCCGCTTCCGCCTCTCCCCTCAGTCCCGGCCACCAGCCCCAGCTCCTGGCCCCCTGCTGGTGAGCGGCACAGGAAAGCCGCCTCTTTCTGCACGCACCGGGTGCCCCTGTTGACCCTGTGCATCCGGCACCAACCCTGGCTCAACCAAAGGACCCTTTCCCCTGGCGGGGTGTGGTGGACACGCCTGTGATCCCAGGCCTCGGAGGCGGAGGCGAGAGGATCGCTGAGTTCCTCACAGTCTCCCTAACTGCTGAGGCTGGCCCACAACTGAAGATGCTCCTGCCTCGGCCTCCGGGGTGCTGGGATGACGGGCTTCTAGTTGGATTCCTATCCACACGCTCTTACAGTGGTCAGGAGGGTCACCCGTATCTCCCTGCGTGAGGGATCTGGTCCGAGAAAAGTCCCTGGAGTCCCCTCCCTTCAGGGTGACCCGGGGCCTGCCCTTCTGCAGAGAAGAGGCAGTTGGCAGAGGAATGTGACATGTCCTGTCCACCCAGGCCAGGCGGGCGGCAGGGAACTGCTTCTCGGAAAAGAAAGCACGTGGGGTCAGCCCAGTGGCCAGCGTCCTAGAATCACGTCCTCTGCCTGGTGTCCCACCTTCACATGTGCCTGTCCCCTCACCCTCATGTGTCCCACCTTCACATGTGCCTGTCCCCTCACCCTCATGTGTCCCACCTTCACATGTGCCTGTCCCCTCACCCTCAGGTGTCCCACCTTCACATGTGTCTGTCCCCCTCACCCTCATGTGTCCCACCTTCACATGTGTCTGTCCTCTCACCCTCATGTGTCCCACCTTCACATGTGTCTGTCCCCTCACCCTCATGTGTCCCACCTTCACATGTGTCTGTCCCCCTCACCCTCATGTGTCCCACCTTCACATGTGCCTGTCCCCTCACCCTCATGTGTCCCACCTTCACATGTGCCTGTCCCCCTCACCCTCACGTGTCCCACCTTCACATGTGCCTGTCCCCTCACCCTCATGTGTCCTACCTTCACATGTGTCTGTCCCCTAACCCTCATGTGTCCTACCTTCACATGTGCCTGTCCCCTCACCCTCATGTGTCCCACCTTCACATGTGTCTGTCCCCTCACCCTCATGTGTCCTACCTTCACATGTGTCTGTCCCCTCACCCTCATGTGTCCCACCTTCACATGTGTCTGTCCCCTCACCCTCATGTGTCCTACCTTCACATGTGTCTGTCCCCGTCACCCTCATGTGTCCCACCTTCACATGTGCCTGTCCCCTCACCCTCATGTGTCCCACCTTCACATGTGTCTGTCCCCTCACCCTCATGTGTCCCACCTTCACATGTGTCTGTCCCCCTCACCCTCATGTGTCCCACCTTCACATGTGTCTGTCCCCTCACCCTCATGTGTCCCACCTTCACATGTGTCTGTCCCCTCACCCTCATGTGTCCCACCTTCACATGTGTCTGTCCCCTCACCCTCACGTGTCCCACCTTCACATGTGTCTGTCCCCACCCTCAGTCACCTCATTGTCCTCACATGCTGTCCCCCTCACCCTCATGTGTCCCACCTTCACATGTGTCTGTCCCCTCACCCTCACGTGTCCCACCTTCACATGTGTCTGTCCCCTCACCCTCATGTGTCCCACCTTCACATGTGTCTGTCCCCTCACCCTCACGTGTCCCACCTTCACATGTGTCTGTCCCCTCACCCTCATGTGTCCCACCTTCACATGTGTCTGTCCCCTCACCCTCACGTGTCCCACCTTCACATGTGCCTGTCCCCTCACCCTCATGTGTCCCACCTTCACATGTGTCTGTCCCCTCACCCTCACGTGTCCCACCTTCACATGTGTCTGTCCCCTCACCCTCATGTGTCCCACCTTCACATGTGTCTGTCCCCTCACCCTCATGTGTCCCACCTTCACATGTGTCTGTCCCCTCACCCTCATGTGTCCCACCTTCACATGTGTCTGTCCCCTCACCCTCATGTGTCCCACCTTCACATGTGTCTGTCCCCTCACCCTCATGTGTCCCACCTTCACATGTGTCTGTCCCCCTCACCCTCATGTGTCCCACCTTCACATGTGTCTGTCCCCTCACCCTCATGTGTCCCACCTTCACATGTGTCTGTCCCCTCACCCTCATGTGTCCCACCTTCACATGTGTCTGTCCCCCTCACCCTCATGTGTCCCACCTTCACATGTGTCTGTCCCCTCACCCTCATGTGTCCCACCTTCACATGTGTCTGTCCCCGTCACCCTCATGTGTCCCACCTTCACATGTGCCTGTCCCCTCACCCTCACGTGTCCCACCTTCACATGTGTCTGTCCCCTCACCGTCATGTGTCCCACCTTCACATGTGTCTGTCCCCTCACCCTCATGTGTCCCACCTTCACATGTGTCTGTCCCCCTCACCCTCATGTGTCCCACCTTCACATGTGCCTGTCCCCTCACCCTCACGTGTCCCACCTTCACATGTGTCTGTCCCCTCACCGTCATGTGTCCCACCTTCACATGTGTCTGTCCCCTCACCCTCATGTGTCCCACCTTCACATGTGTCTGTCCCCTCACCCTCATGTGTCCCACCTTCACATGTGTCTGTCCCCTCACCCTCATGTGTCCCACCTTCACATGTGTCTGTCCCCTCACCCTCATGTGACCCACCTTCACATGTGCCTGTCCCCTCACCCTCATGTGTCCCACCTTCACATGTGTCTGTCCCCGTCACCCTCATGTGTCCCACCTTCACATGTGTCTGTCCCCTCACCCTCACGTGTCCCACCTTCACATGTGTCTGTCCCCGTCACCCTCATGTGTCCCACCTTCACATGTGTCTGTCCCCTCACCCTCACGTGTCCCACCTTCACATGTGTCTGTCCCCTCACCCTCATGTGTCCCACCTTCACATGTGTCTGTCCCCTCACCCTCACGTGTCCCACCTTCACATGTGTCTGTCCCCGTCACCCTCATGTGTCCCACCTTCACATGTGTCTGTCCCCTCACCCTCATGTGTCCTACCTTCACATGTGTCTGTCCCCTCACCCTCATGTGTCCCACCTTCACATGTGTCTGTCCCCTCACCCTCATGTGTCCCACCTTCACATGTGTCTGTCCCCTCACCCTCATGTGTCCCACCTTCACATGTGTCTGTCCCCTCACCCTCATGTGTCCCACCTTCACATGTGTCTGTCCCCGTCACCCTCATGTGTCCCACCTTCACATGTGTCTGTCCCCTCACCCTCATGTGTCCCACCTTCACATGTGCCTGTCCCCTCACCCTCACGTGTCCCACCTTCACATGTGTCTGTCCCCTCACCCTCACGTGTCCCACCTTCACATGTGTCTGTCCCCCTCACCCTCACGTGTCCCACCTTCACATGTGTCTGTCCCCTCACCCTCATGTGTCCCACCTTCACATGTGCCTGTCCCCTCACCCTCATGTGTCCCACCTTCACATGTGCCTGTCCCCTCACCCTCATGTGTCCCACCTTCACATGTGTCTGTCCCCTCACCCTCATCCCACCTTCACATGTGTCTGTCCCCTCACCCTCATGTGTCCCACCTTCACATGTGCCTGTCCCCTCACCCTCATGTGTCCCACCTTCACATGTGTCTGTCCCCTCACCCTCATGTGTCCCACCTTCACATGTGTCTGTCCCCTCACCCTCATGTGTCCCACCTTCACATGTGTCTGTCCCTCACCCTCATGTGTCCCACCTTCACATGTGCCTGTCCCCTCACCCTCATGTGTCCCACCTTCACATGTGCCTGTCCCCTCACCCTCATGTGTCCCACCTTCACATGTGTCTGTCCCCTCCACCCTCATGTGTCCCACCTTCACATGTGCCTGTCCCCTCACCCTCATGTGTCCCACCTTCACATGTGCCTGTCCCCTCACCCTCATGTGTCCCACCTTCACATGTGTCTGTCCCCCTCACCCTCATGTGTCCCACCTTCACATGTGCCTGTCCCTCACCCTCATGTGTCCCACCTTCACATGTGCCTGTCCCCTCACCCTCATGTGTCCCACCTTCACATGTGTCTGTCCCTCACCCTCATGTGTCCCACCTTCACATGTGTCTGTCCTCTCACCCTCATGTGTCCTACCTTCACATGTGCCTGTCCCCCTCACCCTCACGTGTCGCACCTTCACATGTGCCTGTCCCCTCACCCTCATGTGTCCCACCTTCACATGTGCCTGTCCCCTCACCCTCATGTGTCCCACCTTCACATGTGCCTGTCCCCCTCACCCTCATGTGTCCCACCTTCACATGTGCCTGTCCCCTCACACTCATGTGTCCCACCTTCACATGTGTCTGTCCCCCTCACCCTCATGTGTCCCACCTTCACATGTGTCTGTCCCCTCACCCTCATGTGTCCCACCTTCACATGTGTCTGTCCCCTCACCCTCATGTGTCCCACCTTCACATGTGCCTGTCCCCTCACCCTCATGTGTCCCACCTTCACATGTGTCTGTCCCCGTCACCCTCATGTGTCCCACCTTCACATGTGCCTGTCCCCTCACCCTCATGTGTCCCACCTTCACATGTGTCTGTCCCCCTCACCCTCATGTGTCCCACCTTCACATGTGCCTGTCCCCTCACCCTCATGTGTCCCACCTTCACATGTGCCTGTCCCCTCACCCTCATGTGTCCCACCTTCACATGTGTCTGTCCCCTCACCCTCATGTGTCCCACCTTCACATGTGTCTGTCCCCTCACCCTCATGTGTCCTACCTTCACATGTGCCTGTCCCCCTCACCCTCACGTGTCGCACCTTCACATGTGTCTGTCCCCCTCACCCTCATGTGTCCCACCTTCACATGTGTCTGTCCCCTCACCCTCATGTGTCCCACCTTCACATGTGTCTGTCCCCTCACCCTCATGTGTCCCACCTTCACATGTGTCTGTCCCCTCACCCTCATGTGTCCCCACCTTCACATGTGTCTGTCCCTCACCCTCATGTGTCCCACCTTCACATGTGTCTGTCCCCGTCACCCTCATGTGTCCCACCTTCACATGTGTCTGTCCCCCTCACCCTCATGTGTCCTACCTTCACATGTGTCTGTCCCTCACCCTCATGTGTCCCACCTTCACATGTGCCTGTCCCCTCACCCTCATGTGTCCCACCTTCACATGTGTCTGTCCCCTCACCCTCATGTGTCCTACCTTCACATGTGTCCTGTCCCCTCACCCTCATGTGTCCCACCTTCACATGTGCCTGTCCCCCTCACCCTCATGTGTCCCACCTTCACATGTGCCTGTCCCCTCACCCTCATGTGTCCCACCTTCACATGTGTCTGTCCCCTCACCCTCATGTGTCCCACCTTCACATGTGTCTGTCCCCTCACCCTCATGTGTCCCACCTTCACATGTGCCTGTCCCCTCACCCTCATGTGACCCACCTTCACATGTGTCTGTCCCCTCACCCTCATGTGTCCCACCTTCACATGTGTCTGTCCCCTCACCCTCATGTGTCCACCTTCACATGTGTCTGTCCCCTCACCCTCATGTGTCCCACCTTCACATGTGCCTGTCCCCTCACCCTCATGTGACCCACCTTCACATGTGTCTGTCCCCTCACCCTCATGTGTCCCACCTTCACATGTGTCTGTCCCCTCACCCTCATGTGTCCCACCTTCACATGTGCCTGTCCCCTCACCCTCATGTGTCCCACCTTCACATGTGTCTGTCCCCTCACCCTCATGTGTCCCACCTTCACATGTGTCTGTCCCCTCACCCTCATGTGTCCCACCTTCACATGTGCCTGTCCCCTCACCCTCATGTGTCCCACCTTCACATGTGCCTGTCCCCTCACCCTCATGTGACCCACCTTCACATGTGCCTGTCCCCTCACCCTCATGTGTCCACCTTCACATGTGTCTGTCCCCGTCACCCTCATGTGTCCCACCTTCACATGTGTCTGTCCCCTCACCCTCACGTGTCCCACCTTCACATGTGTCTGTCCCCGTCACCCTCATGTGTCCCACCTTCACATGTGTCTGTCCCTCACCCTCACGTGTCCCACCTTCACATGTGTCTGTCCCTCACCCTCATGTGTCCCACCTTCACATGTGTCTGTCCCCTCACCCTCACGTGTCCCACCTTCACATGTGTCTGTCCCGTCACCCTCACGTGTCCACCTTCACATGTGTCTGTCCCTCACCCTCATGTGTACCACCTTCACATGTGTCTGTCCCCTCACCCTCATGTGTCCCACCTTCACATGTGTCTGTCCCGTCACCCTCATGTGTCCCACCTTCACATGTGTCTGTCCCCCTCACCCTCATGTGTCCCACCTTCACATGTGTCTGTCCCCGTCACCCTCATGTGTCCCACCTTCACATGTGTCTGTCCCTCACCCTCATGTGTCCCACCTTCACATGTGTCTGTCCCCTCACCCTCATGTGTCCCCACCTTCACATGTGTCTGTCCCCGTCACCCTCATGTGTCCCACCTTCACATGTGTCTGTCCCCGTCACCCTCAGGTGTCCCACCTTCACATGTGCCTGTCCCCTCACCCTCATGTGTCCCACCTTCACATGTGTCTGTCCCCTCACCCTCACGTGTCCCACCTTCACATGTGTCTGTCCCCCTCACCCTCATGTGTCCCACCTTCACATGTGCCTGTCCCCTCACCCTCATGTGTCCTACCTTCACATGTGTCTGTCCTCACCCTCACGTGTCCCACCTTCACATGTGCCTGTCCCCTCACCCTCATGTGTCCCACCTTCACATGTGCCTGTCCCTCACCCTCATGTGTCCCACTTCACATGTGTCTGTCCCCTCACCCTCATGTGTCCCACCTTCACATGTGTCTGTCCCCTCACCCTCATGTGTCCCACCTTCACATGTGTCTGTCCCCTCACCCTCATGTGTCCCACCTTCACATGTGTCTGTCCCTCACCCTCATGTGTCCCACCTTCACATGTGCCTGTCCCTCACCCTCATGTGTCCCACCTTCACATGTGTCTGTCCCCTCAACCCTCATGTTGTCCCACCTT